>NW_004524711.1:504916-507855 GCF_000260255.1 Octodon degus | reverse complement strand
TGCTTGTCTATAACTTTGGTGGCAAATCGCTAGCACCTATGTTATTTGCTTTTCATTTAAGACATAAGATGCTAATTTATGAATTGTTTTTTCTAAAGCCAATTTTCATTGGAGTGTGGGCACTTGGAAATCAAACATTTTGGGGCTGGCTGGCAGTTTTGGCACTTTTCCTTAAAGGGTTTACCACCACTGGTGTATATTTTGGTGTCAGGTCTGTGAAACTGTTGTAAAGATCAGTGTCATCAAAATTTAACCAAGAGGTTCTGCTAGCAGTTTTACAGTTCACGTACTTTGTTTATAAGTTTAATCAAATTTGAGTTGATTTTTTTATATGGTATGAGATACTGGTTTGATTTCATTCTTCCATCCACTTCTAATTATTTTTTTATTTGAACCATGTATACACGTTTATTTTATAGACATATTCCACAACTAAGGTGTACAGTATAGCATAGCTTCTCTTTTTTTAGAACATAATTTCTCTAATTTCCCCACATTCAAATTGATACCAACTTTATCAACATCTACACTGAATTCTAATCTTGCAGAAATTTTGTTTCTAAGTAAATAAGCCTTAAAACCAGGACAAAGCATTATTTATGATTCATGAAAACAATTGTGTTCCTGAGGCACAAATCATAGAACTATTGAAATTACCAGTTGGACAAAACTTTGAAGATAACTCAGTCAATTGATAGATGAAGTCTTGTATAGCATATTGTTGGTTTTTTGTTTCCTAATACACTCTGCCATTCTATTTCTTAAATTGGTGAATTGAGTCCATTTACATTGATTATTATAATTTAAATGTACTGAATTATGTTTGACATGTTATTTACCTGGTGTTGTATACCTCTTTTACTCCTGTGTTTGTTTGCCTTATTCTTTTAAATTAATTTTATTAAGAAACAAATATCAATGACACAGTTTCAAAACCTATTGGTAGGACAGTTTCAATGATTAATACATTGCATATTGTTGTCTTGGTAGTGGTTATTCACAATACAAGATACAGATATGATATCCCAACCAAAAACAAACAAAAAAATATGTAAACAAAAAAAAAAAACCCAAAGGTGGCTGGGTGAGATAGCTCAGTAGAATAAGTGCTTGCCTGGCAAGCACAAGGGCCTGAGTTCAATTCCTGGTTCCACAAAACAAAAAGTGATATCCCATCCAAACACTATTAGTACAAATCCTTCTTCTCATTGCATCACGAGAAAGTAGCTCTATAACTCTCTTAACTATATTGTACATAAAGATAAAAAAGGTCCTTGCATTTGCATCCCCTTTTCTTTGTTTACTTTTGTCAGAGATGGGTATTCCATTGCCATTTAAATATTGTAGGTGTGTGAATTTAGCAAAATATTCCAATATAGTCCAGTGGTTTACAAGAGTAGTGGGTTATCTGTAGGACTGGCAATGTCAGAAGTTGTTGACTTGAGCCTTTCACAGCTCAGCATATTAATTTGGATTTACTTTTTATACCTCGTTTTTATACTTTTCTGCCAGATGGTTAAGACCAAGATAAAGCAAAACATACATAACAAGAAATGTAGCTTTTGTATCTGATAAGGTCAGTCAAATCCCCTCAGGATTTACCCAGAAACCCTGCAACACAGTTGGCAGATCCTTTGTCAGTGTCAGCCATGTGGATGAGCCACAGCCATTGCTTGACCAATTTGCTCTCATGAAAACCTGAGAGAATGTTTTCTCTCCAGGTGACTCTCCTTGTGCATACCCTACATCATTGATTACTTTCCTCTGTGGCCCCATAATCTCCTTGATCAGAAACTTTGGGACACAACTGAGTTACAGGATGTTACAGTACAGGTTTTCCTGTCCTGAGTCTTCACTGACCTTGAAAGGTTTGGACCAAAATGTTGGCTGTCTTTGCAGCCCTTATTTTTCTCTAATTCTTAGTCTTCAAACTTAAGTTGTGAACCTTCCAGAAGAGAAGCTTAATGACATTATTACCCTATAACATAGGCAGTTGAGTTTAACCTCACTATCTGTCTGAATATCAAACACCTTAGAGATAACATGGAACAGGTATTTTTCCATCAAGTTTTGATATGTTAAACTTTAAGTCCCTACAGAATGCAAAGAACAAAAAAGAAAAAATATTTAAAAATAGGAATAAACAATTACATGTTTTTATACAGAAATTTAGAAATCTAACCATATACAGCATTGTAGTAGGACAGACCTAGGACATTTTTTTTTTCTTATCTCTTTTTTCATATGTTACTTTTTTTTAAAAAACAAACATTTACTTGAGAGACAGCATGACAATAATTGGTATGGAATGACAAGCAGCACATATATGGAAGAACAGCATGACAGGCATTCCAAGCATGATCCTTGTATAACACATTGCTATCTTCAGTGCAGTTGCTTAGCTCACAGGTATCAGCATATATAGTTAATCAGGGTGAGAATCCTACCAATTAACTGCCGGCTTCAAAAATCTACTAAAGATTCTCAGGATCATTGCCTTAACCATCTTGTTAATATAAATGTATGTCTTTGCCCCTGTCATGTTTCCTAGCTTTTCTCCTTTCCCTCTCTTCATTGTTTAAACCTTAATTTCTCACTTTCCTTTTAATTGCACTATACCTTTGTATTTTTATTTCTTCTTTTGAGTTCTTACACTAGGGAGACTATACAATATTTACACATGTGGGTCCGGTTTATTTCACTTATGAGTATATCTTCAAGTGGCATTCACTTAAATATAAAAGCTTTGCCAACATTTTGGCCCTAACCTTCTAAGGTCAATTAAGACTCAGGACATATGAGAACTTGTACTGAAACGTCATGTAACTCGGTAGTGTCCCAAATTTTCTGATCAAGGAGATTATGGGCCAAAGAGGAAAGTGATCGATGATGTAGAGTGTGCCTAAGCAGAGTCACATGGAGAGAAAACATTCTCTCAG
>NW_004524711.1:504308-504816 GCF_000260255.1 Octodon degus | reverse complement strand
TGATTATTATACTCATACAAGTGAACATTGCTAATATGTAATATCTTTTATTTTAGTAAATTGCTAGCTTTAAAATATAAATTTCCATGGCTTGAAGTGAATTGGGAATTTATTATTTTTCTTCTACTTCTTATTTGATTTTTTCTAATATTGGTATTCTCTATTCTTTAAATATTTGAGATAACTCATCATAGATGTTGCTTGTGCTTAAAGTTTTTGTGGTGGGAAGGTATTTAATTATGAATTTACTCGTTATAATTTTGGGGATGCTATAACTAAATACCTTGAATTGAATAATTCATAAACAACATACATGTACGGGCCACATCTCCCTGAGGCTTAAAAGTCTAAAATCTAAGTGTTGGCAAATGCAGGGCACACTTCCTAGATGGTGGCTTCACTTGTGCTCACATGGGGAAGTGTAAGTAGACTCCCTCAAGAACTTTCTTCTAGGTCATAATTCTTTCCATGAAGAGCACTCATGACGTAACTGTTTCTAGATGTTATA
>NW_004524711.1:502225-504013 GCF_000260255.1 Octodon degus | reverse complement strand
CATTTTACATCTCTTTCCAGCAAAATTGTGTTTGTCTATGTAGCTAACAGTATGTCAACTATATTGATGGTTTTTAAATAATTAGCATTGAGTTTCATTGATTTTTTTCCATAATATTGATATGCTTCTATTTTTTTTCTAATTTTGTTGCATAATTTTCAATTTGGTCTTTTTTATTTATTAAAATGTAAAAATATCATTCACTTTAAAGTTCTTATAAACAAAAATTGAAAGTTATAATTTTAAAGTTTATTTTTATAATGTAAGCTTCTAAAGTTGTAATTTGTCCCTAAACAATTTTACAAGCATTCCACCTATTTTGTTATGCTATAATTTTCATTTAATTTTCCTTTATTTCTGATTTCTCTATAACTTATTCTCTTTCTCCTAGCTTCTTTATTAAAGTACTGATTAATTTTTTAAGATTAGGGGATTCCTCTCCATATTTTAAATCTATTGCTGTTACACTTGTATTAGCTATGGTCATAAAATACGCTCCTTATGAAAATTTGAGTTTGTTCAAAATTATTTCATGCATATGTATAATAATTTCCATTTTGCATCATATATATGGTTTAGCAAGGTTTGGTTTTGATCTTGAAATATCACTAAAATATCCATGTATTGACGGTTGTGTTCACTGGGACTAGTAATGTGTGAGCTCAGCCTATGAATTTTGTTGGGGTCAATGTCAGGGTATGGTGGAAGTTTTAGGAAGTTGTTGCAGAGAGAGGTTTTCAAGTCCCTGGAGGCCTGTAGGGACTCCAGCCCCTTTTCCTGGGTCTTTTCATTTTCTGGCCAGCTGTGGGTGAGTACCTTTTCTCTCCCATGTCCTTTTCTGTTGTGCTGCCACAGGCCCAAAGCAACAATACCAAATGCTCATGAACTCAAACTTTTGTGTTCATGAGTTGATCATGTCAGGTGTCTGTTTTAGTGATAGAAATCTGACCAACAAACAATGGAGTGACCATTTGAATTATATACAGGGAAATATTTAAACTTTCCATAACTAATAGCTCTGAGAGTTATCCTGTTATTTCAGTTTTATTCTTACACAGGCATTTTATTTTTAAGGTAATAATGCAGCATTTATCATATGTAAGCGAACACACCTACGCAATTACTTTTTTAAAATCTAAGTATCTGGATTTAGTAGTGAGTTTTTCAATTGCTTGAACCACCATGTTTATTAAACCTGTCAAGCAAAGAATGCTACCAAAAGATGTAACATTAGCTGACTCACAAAGGCTAATGGTTAAAATTTTTCCAGCTCTTGTTCAGTTATTATGTTATAAAATCTAGAGTTACAAAAATAAACATTTATTTGTAGTCATAATAACTGCCCAATTCTGCCACTGTGTTTAATCGAGTATATAATTAACTAAAATAACATGCTCACAAATATATATTTGAGAATACTATTTGCTAGGTGGAAGCTGTTAAAGTAGAATGCCTCACACTGTTGCAAATTGTATTAATATTAAATATCTTTTTGGCACTTTTAACCTCTATTAAGAAAGAGAAGTAAAAATACAAAAATATTAGTTTACTCCTGGCAATGTCATTTTTATGTAAGTCTTTATTTTAAAAAGAATAAAAATAAGATAAAATATTAGAAACAATACAGAATTTCAAAAAACAAGATGTCTGGAAATCAATAATAGTTCTTATGCTGCACAATTTATGTTCAAAGTTGTCACTGAGATTACCAGATACAAGCATGCAAAATTGGCCAAAATAAAAATTAAAATCATTGTGCCTGTCATTCTGGTATTCTGAATATGGGCT
>NW_004524711.1:478702-493550 GCF_000260255.1 Octodon degus | reverse complement strand
GGCTTGGTTGATTTCTTTTTGATAGTCACTCTTTCTGGAGTGAGATGGTACGTTAGGGATTTTTAAATTTGATTTCATGGATGGCTAGTGATGTGGAGCATTTTTTCGTATATTTATTCACTACTTTAATTTCATCCTCGGAGAAGTGTATGTTCATCTTGGATGCTCATTTCTGGAGGGAGTCTTTAAATTTTGGGGCCTTAATGATTTTTTTTTCTTTATAAATTCTAGAGAGAAGATCTTTGCCTGCATGCTTATTACTTAAGATTTTTTTCCCAATTTGTGTGTTGTCTTTCCCTTTGTTGGTAATTTCTTTTGACATGCAAAACCTTCTCAATAAGAGGAGGTCCCAGTTGTTAATTCTTTCAAGTATTCCCCATGCGATTTGATTTTTGTTCTTGAACTCTTTGCCTACCCCTATGTCTTCTAGAATTCCTCCTACTTTCTCTTCCAGTTGATTTAGTGTTTCTGTTTTAATGTTTAGATCTTTAATCCATTTTGACTTTGGTTTAGTAAATGGTATAGACCTGGATCAGCTTTTAGTTTTCTACATGTAGAGAGCCAGTTTTTCCAGCACCATTTATTCAAAATGCTATCTTTCTTCCAGTAAGCATGTTTGACCCCTTTGTCAAAGATAAGTTGGCTGAGAGTGTTTTTGGAAGCTTCTGCATCTTCTAATCTGTTCCATCGATCCTCAGGTCTGTTTTCTCTTCAACACCATGCTGACTTTATCACACTGTCTTTGTAGTATAATTTCAAGTCAGGAATTGTAATGCCTCCTACCTGTTTTTGTTGCCCATGATTGCCTTTGCTATTCTAGATCTTTTCTTATTCCAGGAATGATTTTTCTAGTTCTGTGAGGTATGTTTGTTTCCAATTTCTGAAAGTCTCTATGATCTATTTTTTCAAAGTACTGTAATTTTCATTGAATAGGTCTTTGATTTATCTAGAATAATTAATTCCAAGGTATTTTATTTTCTATGGTGCTATTGTAAAAGCTATTCTTTCTCTAATTTCCCTCTTGGTATGCTTGATATCTGTGTAGAGGAACGCTATTAACTTTTGGTTATTCACTTTGTATCCTGCTATACTACTAAATTTGTGTATTAATTCTAGTAACTTCTTGGTGAAGTTTTTTGGACCTTCCAAATAAAGTATCATGTCTTCTGAAAATAATGATTGTAACTTCTTTATTGTTATTCTTTTTATTTCTCTCTCTTGTGTAATGGCTCTAGCTAATGATTCCAGAAATATATTGAATAAGAGTGTTGACAGAGGATATCTTTGTTTTGTACCAGATCTGGGAGTAAAAGATTTCCATTTTTCCCCATGTAGAATTATACTAGCCATTGGGTTGTCTTAGATGGCTTTTGTCAGATTGAAGTAGAGGCTATCAATTCCAATTTTCTGTAGGACTTTGAACATGAATGAATGTTGGACTTTGTCAAAAGCCTTTTCTTCATTGATTGAGAAGATCATGTGGTTTTTGGATTTGGCTCCATTGATACAGTTCAGCTGTGAATCCATCAGGACCTGGACTTTTCTTTGTCAGTAGTTTTTATTTATTTTTTTAAATGCATCTCGTATTTCATTGGCTGTTTTTGAGTTATTGAGAGTTGTTATATTTATAGATTACATTTATACATTTTCAAATATTGAACTATCCTTGCATCCCTGGGATGAATCCGATCTGGTCATGGTGTATAATTTTCTTGATGACTTGCTGTATTCTATTTGCTAGGATTTTACTGAGGAATTTTGTATCTATGTTCATGAGGGAGATTGGCCTGTAATTCTTTTTTTTTTTCCTTTCTTTCTTTTTTCAGTTATGTCTTTCCCTGTTTTTGGTAGCAGTATAACACTTGCCTCCAGAAACAATTTTGGGAGCACTCCTTCCTTTTCAATTTCATTGAAGAGTTTTAGGAGTATGGGGATTATATCTTCTGTAAATTTCCTGTACAGTTCAGCTGTGAATCCATCAGGACCTGGACTTTTCTTTGTCAGTAGTTTTTTTTTTTAATGCATCTCATATTTCATTGGCTGTTATTGAGTTATTGAGAGTTGTTATATCTTCCTGCTTTAGTTTTGGTAACTTGTACCTTTGTAGGAACCTGTTCCTTTCTTCTGTGTCTTCTATTCTGTGAGAGTAAAGATTCTCAAAGTAGCTATTGATAGTCTTCTGAATTTCCACTGGGTATATGTTAAATACACCCTGTTTATTCCTTATTGCTTGTATTTGAGTTTTTTCTTTCCTCTTTTTGATGAGGTTAACACGGGGCTTATCTTTTCTTCATCTCAATTGAATTAATTTCTGCTCTAGTATTTATGATTTCTTCCCATCTTTGGGCTTCGTGTTTGATTCACTCTTCTTTTTCTGGATGTTGGAGGTGCAGCATTAGGGTGTTTATTTGTTCTGCTCTGTTTTCCTAATGTGTGAGTTCACAGCTATAAATTTTCCTCTAATAACTGCTTTCATTGCATCCCATAATTCTGATAAGTTGTGGTGGAAATTTCATTGAATTGTAGCTATTGTTTGATTTCTTGTTTAAGTTTTTTTCTGTGAACCATTGATTGTTGAGTAGGGTGTTGTTCAATTTGCATGCATTGATGGGTTTTTCCTGGTTTTCTTTGTCATTTATTTCCAGTTTCATTGTGCTGTGGTCACATAATACACATGGCATAATTTCTGTTTTCTTCCATATACTTAAGCATGACCTGTTTACTAGTATGTGGTCTATTTTAGAAAATGTCCCATGTGCAGATGAAAGTAATGTGTATTCAGCTGTGGTTGGGTGGGACACTCTGTATATGTCTACTAAGTTCATTTGTTCCAGGCTGTGGTTCAGTTCTGCTATATTTTTTGCTAATTTTTTTGTCTGCTTGAACTTCCTTTTTGTGATAATGGGGAGTTTAGGTGTCCTTGAGATTATGGTGTTGGATATTAGACTTTTCATGTCCGTAAAGATTTGTCTTATATAGTTGGGTGTGCCCGTGTTTGGTGCTCATACATTCATGGGTGTTAACTCTTCCTCTTGAATATTTCCCCTAAGCAGTATACAGTGGCTTTCTTTATTTTTTTGAATATTCTTGGTTTGAAGCTGAGACTGTCTGAGAACAGGATTGCTACCCCTGAATTTTTCTGAGGTGCTGGGGCATGTAGTATTGTTTTCCATCCTTTGAGTTTCAGCTTATGAACTTTTTTATGAGTTAAGCATATTTCTTGTAAACAACATATGTTTGGATTTTTGTTTCCTAATTCAGTGTGACAATCTATTTCTTTTAATTGCTGAATCAAATCCATTTACATTGATTATTATAATTGAGATTTATTGACTTAAGATTGACATGTTATTTACTTGTTCTTGTGTACTCCTTTTTCTCCTGTCTTTAATTGTTTGCCCTATTTAGTGCTTACCTTCTTTTCTTGTTCATGGAGTTCTGAATATTTTCATCCCTCTCTACAACATCTTTTAGTAGTCTGTAGTGTTGGCTTTGTCATTGTGAAGTTCTTATTTTTTCTTTGCCATGGAAGTATTTCACTTCTCCATCAAACTTGAAAGAGAGTTTTGTAAGGTACAGTAGTCTGGTCTAGAATTTGTTTTCATAGAGGACTTGAAGTATTCTGCTCTATGCTCTTTTTGACTTCATGGTTTATGAAGAGAAGTCTGTCATTATTCTTATGGGTTTTCTTTTAAATGTGAAGTTTCTTTTCTCTAGCAGCTTTCAGTATGTTGTTCTTGTGCTGGATTTCTGGTTTCTTGACTACTGTATATCACAATGTGTTTTTTTTTTAATTAAATTTTATTTTATTTTGACATCAGTTATTTTTATTTTAAAGAAAAAAAAATAAAAACAATGGTTCAAAATCTCAAAACAAGATTTTAGGAGAGTAACAATGGTTAGTGCATCACTGTCTTCTGACCTTTGGTGTAGAGCTTAGAAAGAGTTATTACCTTATCACCAGGTCCAGATCTATGAAGTTCCGATTCCTCCAGGTGGGTGGTGTTTGGATCTGGCTGCTGTACTCCACTTCTTTCTGCTGCAGTCATTAGAGTTGAACACTTTGTGTCACTCTGGCAAGATGTTCTGCTCCTGAATCAGCTGGGTAGATCTTGCCTCTAGCCTCTTTGCAGGGAGCTCTGCTGAAGGGTTCCGTGCTGGGCCTGCAACCTGGGTCGAATGAGGATCCCCATCCCTGGGTTGTCTCACTCACTTGTGGGGCCTGCGCTCTGGGTCTTTTGAGGATCCTGCAGCCCTTGGGTCGTCTCACTCACTGGCCAGGCTTGCGCTCTAGGTCTATTCAGGATCCCTCAGCCCCAGGTTGTCTCACAAACTCACTGGACCTGCGTTCTTGGTCTCTCAATGTGTTTTTAATTGGGATGATTTCATTTGGATTTCTGCATGCTTAGTTTACCTGAATGTCAGATTGTTTCCCCATATTTGGTGAGTTTTCTTCTTTTACTTCTGCCCATATACCTTTTATATCATTTGTATTAACTCCTTCTTTCTCTTTAATGCCTATTAGTCTCATGTGGCTCATCTTTGCATCATCTTGTAGGTAATGAATTTTTTTCCTGCATCCTAGGTGTTTTTAAGACATCTTTTCTTACCTTTTCACTAGCTGCGGTGGAATCTTCAAGATCTGAAAGCCTATCTTCATTTTCACTCAAATATTTTGCAAGCTTGTGATTGAAATTTTAAGTTCTTCTGTATCTCTTTGCTTCTACTTCATGAAATCTGTTTCTTTCCTATACAGCTAATTGAAGGAGTCCATTGTTTTTCTAAATCTCCTGTATTTTATAATCAGTGTCTTCTTGAGAAGTAGTTATTAGAATTTTCATGCCCATTAAGATTTGCTTTATATAGTTGGGTGCTCCCATGTTTGGTGCATATATATTTATGAGTGCTACCTCTTCCTCTTGAATTTTTCCCCTAACAGTGGGCTTCTTTATTTTCTTTGAATATTCTTAGTTTGAAGCTGAAAACTTACAGTTTATGAATTTCTTTATAAGTTAAGTGTGTTTCTTGTATACAACATATTGTTGGATTTTGTTTCCTAGTTATAGCTATCCTTTCTTTTTTCACTTTTGAGATTATTTCTGATCTTTCTTCTCATTGAATTAAGAGAAAGTAGCTGTATATCCTGTTTTGTATATACAGATACAAAATGGTCCTTCATTTGTATCCCCTTTTTTGTTTAATTTTGTTAGAGATGGGTATTCCATTGCCATTTAATTTTGTTAGAGATGGGTATTCCATTGCCATTTAAATATTATAGATGTGTGAATTCAGTAACATCGTCCAATATAGTCCAGTAGTCCATAATAGCAGTGGGTTATCCATAGGACTGGCAATGTCTGAAGTTGTTTACTTGAGCCTTTCACAGCTCAGCATATTAATGTGGCTGTACTTTTTGTATCTCATTTTTATATTTTTCCTCTGGATTGTTGAGACCATGATAAAGCAAGACCTATATAACAAGAAATGTACCTTTTATCTTTTGTACCTGATAAGGGCAGTCAAATCCCCTCAGGATCTATCCTATTACCCTGTACAGCAGTTTGCAGATCCTTTGTCAGTGTCAACCATGTGGATGAGTCACAGCCATTGCTTGACAAATTTGCTCTCTGTGAAGATTATTTCTGACCTGATTTCTTCTATATGTTTTTGCGTTTGATTCTTTACTTCAGATTCTACTAATTCAGAGATTTCTTTTTGATTTCAGAGGTTATTTCTGATCTGACTTCCTCTTTGCCTTTCTGCAGTTGTTTTTTTTTTTTACTTAAGATGTTATTATTTCAGACATTTCAGCTGTGTGATTCCCAATTTCTTCTGTGCTAGTGTCTTCTGTACCTGTTCTGGGTGGGCTCAGGGCCTGAACTAGCATTTTGCTTCCTCCCTTTGTCATTTTGTAGAGCACTCTCCTCTGATTGTTGGTGTAAATCTTTGGTGCAGTTATAACCTTAAAACCTACTGAAATTTGGGTGCAGACTTACAAAGTTTGAATTCATCCACTTGAGCCTGGCTTGGGTCTCATTTCTGTGCTTCACTTCTTCCTGCTGCAGCCTTTGGAAGTGAACCTGTTGTGGCCCTCTGGGAAGATGTTCTGTTCCTGGATTAGCTGGGTGGTTGTGGTCCCTAGCCTCTGTTCAGGGACTTCAGCTACAGAGTTTCACCCCATGCCTGTTTGCCAGGTCTTGACTAGGTCTGGAAGGTTCTGAGAGCATGGTGCAAGTTCTCACTCACAAGGTGGGCCTGGGCTGGGTCCCAAGTGGTCCAGTGGGCACAGGGAACCTCAGAAGCTCTTCCACACATTTTCTCGGGCCTGGGCTTTGACATGTTCTTCTTGACTTGATGGTTTGTGAAGTGAAATTTGCCATTATTCTGCTGGCCTTTCCTTTAAATGTGATCTGTTTCTTTTCTGTAGCATCTTTTAGTGTACTTTTCTTATGCTGAATTTCTGGGATCTTGATTATTAAATGTCTGGTTGTGATTTACTTAAACAATAGCTCCATGTTTTGTATTTTCTCTTGCAATCTTCAGTTCTCCTCTGTCTCATTTTAGGATACATTTTTCCTTCTTGCTTCACATGAGAAACTGAATAAATCAGAGGACATATCCTACAGACTCACCCTCCTGTGTCTATTACCAGCCACTTTCCTCTTCTTCCTGCTTCTTTGTGTCATAAGTTACACACTTTTCTAAATCAATCACTCTTTCTGCATTAAATTTCATTCCTTTTTAATTGTTCAAAATATTCCTTTGATGATTGTCTTGTAAGCATACAACTAGATTGCTGCTTGCCTCATTAAAGAAAAAGTTTATGATGATTTCACATCTTTCACCAGGTACTACTATATATTTTCCTTTCATGAGAGCAAAACCCTTCCGAGACACTGTCTTTACTGCTGACCTCCAATTACTTCCATTATATTTTCTCTCATGTACAAGGTCTCCCAATATATTTCATGAAGTTGAAGTTGCACTTAAAATATTTATATCTCTAAATTCAGTAGTTGATAGTGTCCCAGTAGTGAAAAAGTCATTTATTCTCTTGTACTTGAATTACTTTGTTACTTTGGTCCCTGGATAATATATTTACTTAGATTTTAGTCTATTTCTCCATTCTACCTTTGCATATCTCTTTTTAGTTCTTTCCCTTCATCCTATTCTTTAACTGTTGAAGTATTATAGACTCTCTTTATGAATTCATCCCATGGGATACTTCACTAGTTATATGGCTCTAAATATCATCAATATTCCGTCAACTTCCCAATTTAGAACTCCAACATGGACACTTCTCCCAGTGTCCAGAGTCAAACATTTATGTATTTGTTTTTAAAATATTTTCTCGAGTACAGGTTTGCATTATGTAATAATCATAATAACAATTATCATGGGCAGTGTGTACCTGTACAAAACATATGGTACTTTTTTTTTTCTCCCCTTTCCCTCTCCTTCTTCCTGGCTCCCTCCAAGTTTTGTTCTTTTATTCTTTTTAAAAGCTATAATTTCATTTTTTTCTCAAATCTCTTTCTTCTTCTTTTCCAGCTTTTTTCTGTTGGGGATGCCTTCAGGGATTCTCCAATGTCCACAAGTCGTAATAGCACATGGAGGAAAGAAAGAGCAAGAGACAACTGGGGATGCAACAGGCAACTGGGATGATCAGTTATTCATGGGGAATGAAAGGCAGCCAGAACCTCAAATTTATTGATTGAGAAAAATGGTGAGTGGCTTATTGGATGACTTAGAGGTCAATGGTAGTATTTCTCTAAAGAGGGTCTCTATGTTGAGAAGGACAATGTTGAAAGGTAGTACATTTTGAGGGGATTTCTGCATTCTACTCTGACTCACAGGCCAGGACACGGATGGCCTCAGACATCCTGTAGACTCACCTTGCATCTATGGTCCTTGATATTTCCCCTTTTTGCTGATTTGTAATTGTAGCAGTTGAAACATTTTTACTTGAGATTGGCTAGGTCTAGAGGATTAGGTTTTGTACCACTTGTAGCAGTCCAAGGACAGAGATAAAAGAAGTAAACATGTTCACATAACTCGTCCAATCTAGAAATCAATACAAACCCTGTGGCAGCCAACTTCACCAGGGAGATGTGTTCTCTATAGTCACACAATCTGGAATGGCATCCATAATGATGACTTATGCCAAGTTATTCTGCAAGCATAGCCTCATTTCATGTTTTTAGCTGTATTTGGCCATCTTGTTATCTGGTTGGATACCTTTTTCTAAGATCTGTGTTCTAGGTATGCTTGTCAAATTGTCCTTTGGAAATGTAGCTTTGATAGAATAGTTTTACTTTTTGCAAGGAGGTTTTAAAAATTTTTGTTTTGTGGTGGAGATGAAAGTCTAATTTTGAGGTCAGGGAGATATCTTCGTGGAATAAGTGTTTGCCCGGCAAGCACAAGGTCCTGAGTTCAACACTTCGTATTGAAAAAAAGTCTAATTTTTCTGGATATTTGCATTCCTACTTTTGGTCTTTGTAATGATGTTTTTAAAGAAAAGTGAGGGGGCTGGTGAGATGGCTCAGTGGTCTAAAGCACCTACTTAGAACAAGCTTAGCAAAGCACAGGGACCACGGTTCAATCCCCTAGTCCCACATGCCAGCCTGCCGCGCCCCCTGGTGGGCTGAGCTGGACACACACACACACACACACACACACACACACACACATAAAAATTAAAAAAAATAAAAAATAAAGAAAAGTGAGTGTGTTGGTGTAGATTAATTAATTAACTAATTTAAGCTTGGCCTTTACTACATGTAACTTCAGCTATAATTGTACTTTATGCTAAGCTCTGCTCAAGTACTTCTAATATTTCTAAGTTGATTGTCTATAATTTTTGAAGAACTATCTCTTACTGCAGTTAGAGGCAAAAAAACATAGATTCATTTTAACTATTTCAAGCTGAAAAGAGTCGATACAAAAAGAGACCACAGAAAGTAGATTTCTCCAGAGAGCTATTCTAGTGAGCCTCATAGAAGTCATGTTGTAGTTTAGCAGTTATGACTCTTACAGATTTTATTGTAGCTTATTCTTAATAAACCAAATTTGTGATCAATTACTAGTGTAGCTCAAACCTGCCAGAAAGGGTTAGTGATTGGAGCCCCTTCCTATGTGTCTAACTTATTATTAGGGCATAGTTTTATATATCTTTTGGTTTTATGTTTTTTGGTAGCTGTTCAAGATTCTGTTAAATTGAGACTTGTATTGATTAAAATTAACCTCTTGCCGTATACTAAAGCTAGTCAAGTTGCCTAAGATTTACTTTGAAATCACGTATAGTGTCTCGCAGTTCTTCTGTCAGCATCAGTATCAGGACGAGCCATGATCTTTGCTTGACTGATTGCTTTCTATGAAATCATGAGAGACTTTTCCCTCTAGCAACCCTGCTTAGGCACACTGTTCACTGGGTTCCCATACCTTAGGGCCCAGCAACCGTAAACCTCAGGAAGTTGTGTGACTCACCAGAGTTGTAGGATATTGCAGAAGTTTCATTTATGTTCTGGTCCTTGTGGTCCTTGGAGGACTGGGACCAAAATA
This sequence comes from Octodon degus, assembly GCF_000260255.1. Taxonomy (NCBI): domain Eukaryota; kingdom Metazoa; phylum Chordata; class Mammalia; order Rodentia; family Octodontidae; genus Octodon; species Octodon degus. The sequence goes on along the minus strand of NW_004524711.1, from coordinate 483,989 downwards.
TTGGCTGGCCTCTTAGCCCAGTTACCTTTCTAGCTTCAGTATTCAAAAATCAGTTATTGGCCATGCAGAAGAGATCAGTGACATTAGCAGTAGTCCGAGCAATGAGCTTAATTATTATAATTTTATCTGGACATCAAGTACACTGAATATAAAGTATGAAGAGAAGACTTCTATTTCTTGCTAACCATTGTCCTGCCATAGAAAATATGTACTTACCATATCCAGTAAGCTCTTCTAAGATAGTCATATGTTTTAATACCCCAGTGTAGTGGATTAACTAATGGAACTTATAGCATCCAACTGAAATGAACCAGCATGGTTCTAGGTGTGGAAGGCCTGGGAACTTGAGGATTACTGCTAACAGCATAAAAAGAAAATGAAAGAGGAAGATGGTATGCTGTCAGTATTTCTGTAGAAGATCATTGCCCTAGTTTTCCTGACATGAACTCCACTGCTATTATCAGAGGAGCATGGGAGTTCACTGTTCCAGAAGATGGCTGCAGTTCTTTTGGGGGGACCTTTAGTCCTTACTTTGAGTTTTTCTTCCTGGCTCCAGTGCAGCTCCTTCATCCTGATGCCATACATCTTTCATTCCACTGGCATAGACCTTCTGGCTTCTGTCACTGACCTTGAGGCCTTCCCAGTGTAGATCCTTGATACAGACTTGTGTGAGACATTATTATAGACTCTAGGACTCCAGCTGGAATCAAATGGGACACTGCTGTGAGCTCTAGGTTTCCTGCTAAACTCATGCAGGACATTTATGGGGATTCAGATCTTCAGCTTGATTCTTTGGTCCGCTAGGGTATGTGCAGATCTACCACATTCTTTTATATTTGACTCCTTGGGTGACTATTGAAAAATAATCCCACAAACTATGGGTCCTATATTTAATCTCTACTCTTACTACACCACTTAATTTTTTGTAATATTTGTGCTGTTGTTTCTTCTAAATGAGATTCTTTTAACTATTCTTTTAAAAATTGCCACCAAAACAAGGGAGTTTTAATTTTCATTTATAATACTTAACTTTTTCGTATAGCTTCTAGAAACTTCTAGAATGACATAGAATTAACTTATTTTAGTTTCCTTTTTTTTTACTTCTCCTATGCTGGTGAGATAACCTAATAGATCTTTATCCAAAGATTTAGAAAAGTATATGGAATATAGTAATTTATCTAATAGATATTTGGTGAATGCATCAGCGAATGAATTAATAGCTTTGTATTGAAATCTTTCAGAAAAACCATAAACCAAACTTTTGACAGCTGAATATATAGTTTCTTAATTAAAATCTAAACTACATTTGTAATAGCCATAAGAATAGGACTAAACTGAACACATTAAATATAATACAGTTTAATATTATATAAGTCAAAATACTCAGTTACCATGTGATATTATAATCTCATACCATACTTAGTGTAATTTTGATGTCAAAATACATGGTGCATTTCTTTTATTGTTTATTTATTTATTTATTTGATGCTGGCATGGAATGAGTTACTGGGGCTCAAACTTGGGTCCCTGTGCTTGCCAGGAAGATGCTTAGACCACTGAGCTATCTCCTCATCCCACGTGATGCATTTCTTTACTGAACACTAACCTGATTGTTTTCCCATATTATCAATTATAATATGGCAAATTTACCATTTCAGAGAAAATCTATTTGTTGTATAACTATAAGAAAGTTCAACTATCTTTATAATGACTCGATAATCTGTGATATTTGAAATTCAATAACTTTATAGTCTTTGAACAGCTGTTTTGCATAAACTTCTTATATTTTCTTTAACCATTCTGAGCAATCATTCACCTTAAAATGTCTTGTGAAGAAAACTACGACTACATCCATTTACTATAAGAAGGATTTTGTATTAAGAAGGTTTAATGTTGTGACGCGACTTGGTGGTACACAATGGCTCTGGAACTGAGGTAAGCATCTTTCTCAATTTATAACACAATGAAGGGAATAAAAACAGAGGTATACTAGCAAAAGAATTTGTATCAGATCTAATACAAAGCTATGTATTTTGGTCATTTTTCATCACTGAACAAAAAGAATGATACAGTGCTCTAAATTTCTCATATTAGAATTATTTATACATGAGTTCACACACAAAACTACAAATATATTTATAAATTTTGAGTTTAGTCTAGATAAACATCCATTTAATAAATTAATAATTAACTTTATTAGCTTAATACTATTTGTGTAGTATTAAGTTTAGTAGAGAATAAAAATATATCAATCATTATAGAATTTTACATAATAGTATCACTGGCAACAATGAAGACAACCTACTAGATACTCAAATATGGCCTCATAGGTAATAATGTCAGCAGCTCTATGCATCATTTCTGATTTCACAGGCAGGCAGGAGACTCAGTACGGTGAATTAGCAGTGTTGGTGAATATCAGAATGCTGTTATAATCCGGCAGACCAAATAGCTCAGCGGATTAAAGTGCCTGCAAGCAGGTGCAAGGGCCCCGGGGTTGGATCCCCAGGCCTGCTGTGCCGGCCCTTCCCCCAGGGCATGCTGAGACAGCAAATGAGACTGGGCATGGTGATGCACACCTGTAATCCCAGCACTTGGGAGGCTGTAAACAGGAGAATCACTATGAGTCCGATGTAGTAGTGAGACCCTGAACACCCTGTAAACACTTCCCTAAAATACAAACCAACAAACAAAAAGAACGTTGTTATATAAAACGTTAGTAGGTCTTTACCTAAGTAAAAGTATGCTAAAGTTTTTAAAAGATGGGTCTGAATTTTCCCCTTATCAATTTCCATATAGAGATACAGTAGATGATTCCTTTGTAAACTTGAATTTGTTTACCTATAAATGTACAAGAAAAAAACTACCCTGAGTAAATACATCAAATTTATTTAGGTTTCTGTATTGACATAAAATAATTTTTTACACAAATATAGTATTATTCATATGTGAAAGAAAATATACTTTAAACTGGAATAAAAATAAATAAGATTGTAATAAATTGATATTATGAATGTGGATTATTGGCTAATAAATTATTTTTTAAACCATAAATGTGCTTGTCTTGATATAATTGTACTATTTCTTCATTCAACTTGAGCATATATAATGAAAAATTCAAAGCATATCCCATCATAGAGAGGAATATTTCCCATGACTTGCAGTCTTATGGAATAAATATTTTATAATGCATTCAATGCTGTTCAACTAATCACAATTTTAGTAAATATGAGTAAATAAAAATAAGTATATAAACTATTATTTTAAAAATATAGAGCAAAATATTTGATATTTCATAATAATTTTCTATTTATAATTTGCCTGTAAAACATATTTCTGAATTACTCTGTTTTATATCCTTTGGGCATCTGCTTCTTCAAGGACCTTGCTTTCTCACATATAAATTGATATTTGTTGCATGGGAAGCTTGGCTCTGAATTTTAAAACTATTCTTAAATTATTTTATCCTAAATACAAAACTTTAAAAATATTTCTGGAGAATTTATAGCTTCCTCATACACCCATACAAAATAGATTTTATAATTAAAGTGCTGACACAATGAGTACTATAAAAGCAAGAAGAGTCTCACTCCAAAAATGCTCATGATTGCTTTGGCTTCCTCTGCAGTGCCTGTGCCTCAGAGCGGCTACAATAGAGCAGTTGTGGTGCTGATAATAGTGGGCCTCACATATGATTCTTATCTGCTCATCAGATGCTATTTTTACTTTACATACTGCTGAAACTTTTCCTCTCATGCTTAGACTGGCATTCATTTTACATTTCCATTCTGGGAAGATTACTTGTAATGAACAATCTCAAACTCAACTTCAGTCTGTCCAACTTTTCAATAAAGCAGTACGTTAGATGCAACAGCACTTAATTTTGACATAGGCTGTGACACCTCATCAAATCACAGGTATTTTATAGAACTTGTAATCAGCAACTTATCAATAGATTTTCAGAAAATTTCAGAACTGTTTGAAATAAAAGAGGGTGAAAGTTCTACTGGGACATGTTGTGTTGTCCCCGTGTCCTTAGGAGAATGCATGAATCTCAAGATGTAAGGCAACTTTCAGGAATCAACTGGCTCTAGTGAGAGGTCAGCGGAAGCAGGAAATCTGGATGCCTACATTGAGCTGATGAAATTTGCCTGAATTACGAGCAGCCAAATGAATTTCACCTTTACCTCCAAAACATATTAGAAACACACAGCTTCTTAACTTAATCACCCAGTTGTGAACAGTTTTTATTTACTTGTTCACCTTTAAGAGACTCTTTCTTTCATGGAACTTAATGTCCCTCAACTCTTCCTAGTGTAGACCACTTATTTTTCTATTCCTTCATTTTTTTCCAGATAAAATATTTGCCACTTGCATTGATTTCCCTGCAAACCAAGTATGAGGATATGGTCTATGAGTAGAAAAATTTGATATGTTAGCTAAAAGACATTCAGGTTCAAAGACAAAAGGAAGGAAGTAAAACAGAATGGATAACATTAAAAATGTAAGCATGCTAATTAAAGATCTATACTGGGAAGCTATTTTGCAGCCAGGAATAACAATAGAACATCCTCCTCCCAAGAACTTGTTGAAGGTGAAGTGCGAACTTGGGAAAATTACAGGAGCTAATGCTGCAAGTAAGAGCAAAACCTTTTTTTTTTTTTGTATTTACAGCATACACAGTGTAGCATGTGTTTACTTAACTACTTATCTTAATGCAAAACTACCTTGTAGAGCTCTATTACCATTCTTGTTTTTTCTTTTTAAACCATTGGTGAAAAAGGAAATCAACAGATATTTGAGAAATGAATGAAAGCAAAAATTATCTTATGAAAAAGAGAAAGTGGATCAGAAAAATTAGCCAGGTAAGGAGGGAATAGTTTTAAACATATGTGTACTTATGTGGATGTGTACACGTTCACAGATGCACACACAGATATATGCTGGAATTCTCCGAGTTTTTGGCAAGATAATATACCTTAAAAATTAGTATAAAATGGTACAGTAAAAATGGCAGAGTGGTTAGCAGCGTCCATTAAGCCTGACTGAAATTCATTTCCACAAAAAATAATAATGCACCACCAAAATTAATAATATACACTACCATTAGCATAGAAAAAATCAGTACTTTTGGTATAGACATTAATACAACCCACATATTGGCATATAAGTGCTACACGCAATAGCTACTCCCTAGTAACGGTAGAAAAGAATTCAATAAGTGGTTATTATAGGGTGCTGTCATACCTTATCAAATCATAGGTGTTTTATAGCACTTGTAATAAAC
>NW_004524711.1:474153-478057 GCF_000260255.1 Octodon degus | reverse complement strand
GTTTGCATATATTTTTTACTATTGTGTCCAGAAGGGATCTGGGGTCCTGAATGCCTTTCTTACCTATGGGTGTGAGAGAGGACCTATCTCTGATGAGGTATTAGCGTAGCCTGGGTGAACACAGGGGCCACAGGAATGGGGCTGGCACCCCAAGAAACCACATCCCTTAAGACTAAAGGGAGAAAACCACACATTGCTAGACTCCAAGGTTGTGGGTTCTGGGAGGAAGCTGCATATTCATGTTCTAGCAATATCCAGGGGCAAGTCTTCCAGTTACCTCTTTTTCTTTCTCCTTCACTGATTTTCTAAGGTTTGAGAATTTTCCTTTTGTCTTGTGTTTTGCTCTTTTTCATTTCCTCTTTTTTAAAATTTGTTTTAAATTTTCTTTGTTTCTTATTCTTACCTCCATATTATTTCTTTTTCACCTCTTTTTTTCTACTTGTCATTTGATTTTTCTGTTACCTTTATCTAATTCTATAAATATTCTTCTAATCCTTGATATGGTCTTTTATCTTGCTTCTTGGTCTTTTGTATTCACTAATATTTTTTCAATTTTTTAAATTTCATTTTTCTATATGCAACTCCATTTATTGTTGATAGTGTAACCTTGAAGCTGCATTGATGTTTAGGTATCTAGTATACAATTATTGTAGAATTCTTTTCTACCATTAGTAGAGATATAGTGATTGCATTTAATACACTATCTCTATGTGAATATTTTGGTTGTACTAGTGTTTATACCATGATTTTGGATTTCTTTTCCAGGTTAAGGGTATCAGATTATTAGAGTTTTTTGTTATTCAAATATCCAGTTTGTTTTAGATGACACTATTATAGCAATTTAATTGCTATTGACAGAGTTGTGTAATTGTTGCAAGTTTTCTCCACATGACAACACTAAAACTTTCATAACATTAACTATACTGGAGTTCCTTTCCAAGCATATGAACGTTAGCCCCATTATTCTCTGTCCTCCCCTCCCAAATGAACAGCAGAAGTCAGACCATGTAGGAGTAGAAGCAGAAGATCACAGCAAGCCACACCACCTACCACACCTCTCTGAAAGGCAGACTAACCTAAGAGGTTCTCACACTAGCAATGTTTTTCCTCCATGTGCATTCACAAGGCTCTTCAGAGCGAAAAACAAAACTAGCAGCATAAGAACATCAGAGAGCAAAATGCCTCCCAAACTCTCAAATTCCCCCAATCCAGGGGTCATTGAGATGAACGACAGGAAAACCAACATAACCAAATTATTCAAAGGGCCAACAGAGAAGGTGATGTGCAAATCATACACTACAAAACATACAACAACGAGCATAATGTACATGCATACACAACTGTGTATGTAGTTTATATATATAATGAAAAGTTAAGAAAACTGTTTGATATGTCAATCAAAATTAAAATTTCAGAATATATAATAAAATTAGAATCAGAAAACTTGAGGAAATGTTATGTTTTCTTTCTTCTTTTTTTTACTTTTGACACTAGGAATTGAATTAAGGATCTTCTACTTGCCAGTCAAATGCTTGTGCCACTGACCTATCTCCCTGGACCAAGGAAATTCCTGATCCCCATAACTGCATGCTGCACCGGCCCAGTGCTGAGCTGGCTACTGAGACTGGGTGTGGTGGTGCACACCTGTAATGGCAGCAATGGGGAGGCTCAGACAGGAGGATCACTGAGTCTGAGCTACTTAGTGCCATAGTACAATTTTCTTAGCTCTTCATTATTCATACATACATATATGTGTATGCATGTACATTATGCTAATTGTTGGTATGTGCTTTGTAGTATATGTTTTGTAATACCAAAATACATAAATAGAAGATTTCAAATCCATTTGATAAATGTCTCAAACTGCTTATTACCAGTGTGTCTTATAATCAGTTAACAAGTCATTAATCAAAGAGCAAACCAAATGCTCTTTTCTTAATTATTTCAACATTGTTTTTTTCTACTATTGATTACTTCTCAGAATTAACAGAGAAATATGGTAAACATATAGCTAATTTTAAATATGTTGATAAACTAGTCAGTTGAAAACTCACCCTAAAATACTTTTGTTGAGATATACATACAAAATTGTGGAAAAACAAAATTTATTCATCAAAATAATGTTAGTAGAACTGTTCACATGTCTTTTGGAATAAGGAGTCTTTTGATTTTTGCCCATGGGTTAAGAAACTAAAGTCAATAGACCAACTCCAAGTCAATGGCTTGTTTTTGAACATAAATGGCTTTTAAAAAAATATGGGCTGGGAAGATAGCTCAGCAATCTAAAGCTTCTGTTTAGACACGCTTAGGCTAAGCACAGGGACTGTGGTTTGATCCCCGGCACCACATGCCATGCCAGCCCTGTCCCCAGGGTGGGCTGAACTGATCACAAAAACAAGCAAACAACCAAACAAATAAATGTAATGTGTCCATTAATTCCTGTTTTCTTTCTTGCTTTTTTGTGTTACCATAGCAAAGTTTAGAATTTGCAGCAGAAGCATTATGGTCTTCAAAGATAAAGATATTTATTATCTGGTTCCATATTTATGAAGCAAGCAATAACAAAAATGTAAGAAAATAGTATCAATAGAATGAAGACTTGTCAATTATGAAGTTTTAAAGAGCAGAAAGGAATAGAATGTGTAAAATATTGATGTCTACTTGCCTTTCAGGCTTTTTTGTGCTATACACAGCGCTTGTTAGAAGATCAGTGGAACATGCTTCCAGTCAGTTTGAAAGAAGTCTCCAGTTTGAAACACTGTGCACAAAAATCAGTGGTTTTGAAAGAATGTAGATTTTTCAAGTAAAATAGGAAGAAGTCATGAACAAATGAACAAATAACGTAAATTGCAGTTACTGAAGTTGCTCAAAACTAATACAACCTTCTTGGCAATAATTCAAAGCTCTTGAACTGACATTCTTAAGAATTTTACTTGTAACCATTGCTCATCTTGCGCTTGCATTTAATGGTTGCTATGGGTGACCCAGAAATGAAACCAATCATGGCAGTGTAATTTAAAACTAAAACAGCTGGCAAAAATCTTTCCTCTCAGAGCATGTTGTCATAGAAGTAAATGAAAAGGTCGGCAGACTTTTCATTTGCTTCTGTGATAACATGAACTACTTGAACTAAGGAACATATTAATGTTTCCTCTGCAGCTTTCTATTATGTGTCAGGAGCCCCGTTCCGGGATATCACAGTAGAGGTGATAGAAAAAGACAGAGGATACAATGAAACAGTTGGTTCTAATGCAAAATAATCAGGCATTTTTATATTTCCACTTTACATTATAACAGGAAGCCTGATTAGATTCTGTGGTTTTACCTAAAAATAAACCCAGTTCAGAAGGGAATGTTTTGTCTCTATTCACGGATTCTTATTATAGAGGAATTTCCTTAAAGGCACAGACACATCTTCACAGAATGTGGTTCATGCGTCTCATATTAAAGTAAATGAGCTTTGGAAGAGAGTTCTCATATGTCGACTCACATGTTTCAAATATTGTCATAAAGCTTTTTACTAGAAAATAAATCTGCATTTGAAACTCTGAGTATGACATCCAAACAGCAAAATCTACAAGAATTTAAATCTTGTTTAAAAAGAGACTATGACAAAACAGTATTTAAAATTAGAACACAAGCTCTCTGAACTGGGTTCTTTGCTTAGTATAAAACTGGATTGAAACCCACAGGATGTAACCCTATTATAAATTAAGAAGCACATGTGTTTACTTTTACCTGACTAAAACAGGATCAATTAAAAAATCATTGAGCTTTTTTTTTTTTTTCAGATGAGAACAGTACTTAATCATGTGTTGGAAAGTATCCCTTAAAGGTAGAATATGGAAGACAAATTTACTAAATGAATCTTTATCACATGGAACAAACATGAACAGCAGCAAAT
>NW_004524711.1:461588-474025 GCF_000260255.1 Octodon degus | reverse complement strand
GTGTGTGTGTGTGTGTGTGTGCTTTCAATGTCATCAAGTTAAACATACTTTATTTTGTTTTATCACAGTGTTGATGATTACAATGGTTGTTCCATGCATTTTCATTAAGAAACTGATTTTGCTGGGACAGCTAAAAAGAGTTACTCAAAGCATTAACCTGAATAATTAAAAACATCCAAATAAAGGGGAGGAGGAATGGACAACTATGAACAATTCTATGAGAGAAATAGAATTTTAAGCTACAGTGTCTGTGGTAATGACAAATAGAAAACTAGAAAATCTTGCAATAGTAATTATTATTAATGTTAGCTACAACTGATGAGCAACAACCACAGTGATTTTCTTCAGTCACGACTTCCAAGATACACTGTGGTGTAGTGTTTCTTCCAAGATTTAATAAGAAATATGATGATAAATATCTCCTGGTAATGTTTTTAAAGGCAGCCAGGATAAGAAGATAGAGTTGTTAATAATTGTGCATTGGATGGAGGACTCTGATCAGGCAGAGATTGACAACAAAGCCACTATTGGCTTTGAAAGCTACTATAGAAAATACATTTATTTTTTTAAGCTTGGTTAAGTTATCCTCAGAACTGTAAAAGTGAATAGCATTTCTGTTAGTTCCATTCATTCTAAAATATGTTTTCTGAACCTGTAGTTGCCTACTTCATCAAAGGAATTGCTACTTTAAAAGAAATCTTATGAAGAAAACATGTGCTTAATGTAATAAAATTTTGAGCAAATTTCACGTGACACATGCTCATTAGCCTGCTTGCATATGACAGACTCATAAAAATGGTTTCTTTCATCGCAACTTGTATTGATATGTTGAAATGTTTTTGAATGAAAGTAGCATCTTGGCAAAGGCACATGATCACATGACAAGACTACAAGTGCGTGTGAACTTGCTGTGCTTTTAAAGAGCAGAAGAGGGCTGGGGAGATAGCAAGGCAGTCTAGCCTCCTGCCTGGCAAGTGCTAGGATCCAGGTTCTGTCCTCATTACCGCATGCTGTGCCAGCCCCAGAACCCCAGGTGTGCCATGCTGCCAACCGAAACTGGGCATGCTATAATCTCAGTGCTGGGGAGGCTGAGACAGGAGGATCACTGCAAATCTGAGCTGAGTTGTGAGATCTTGTGCCAGATAGATAGATAGATATCTAGATAGATATCTAGATAGATAGATAGATAGATAGATAGATAGATAGATAGATAGATAGACGGACGGACGGACAGACAGACAGACAGATAGTTAGTTAAAAGATTTTAAAGAACAGAAGAGCGATGGGTTCTTCAAACATTACATCTATAGATGGTTTAAAAATGCTACTGAGGGCCAATGAGATAGTGCAGTGGCTGAAGCATCTGCTTAGGCAAGCTCAGAGACGGGGGTTCCACCTGCGGCACCACATGCTATGCCTGTCCTACCCTCGGGCACACTGAGCAGGCCACTGAGACCAGGTGTGTTGGCACAGGCCTATAATCCTAGCTCTGGGGAGCCTGCAAACAGGGGGATTGCTATGAGTCCAACCTGCATTGTGAGATCCTGTACCAAATACATAAAAATAAAATAAAATAAAAATATAAATCTTACTAACATTCTCTTACATACACTAATATGTTGCTCTGCTGTAATGTTTTTGTCTGATAACTGGAAATAACTTATGTTTCCAAACAAGTTTTCATTTCTTTTAAGTTATCTGCAATGAACAGAGTCTAGATCTTATTGTACCTGACCCTGGTGACTTCTGTATCAGGAGAGAGGTACCTGTCAACCCAGAGACAAAAAGATGGTACGTTCAAAGCCCGCAACCTACAGGGCATGCAAAACACTCTTCATGGCTACATATTTCCATGACACGTTTCACAAACTCCATTTTGTAGTTTGTGGATCACCACGTTAGTAAAAAAGGGAAAGAATGATAAAGTATTCACAATGTTTAAATTTATTTGTCCACAAGAGTTAATCTATGACTCATTCAGTATTAAGTGTTATTTCTTCTTGGTATGTTTCTTGATGGCAAAGCTATCCCACAACCAGGATCTCCTACAGGAGCAGGCTTCGCTTGTTACTTAGGAATGCTATCCCAGCCCAAAGTATCTTTTCCAACCTTGTTAGGCGGCCTGGTACCCTTTGTGAAGTCTCTAGGCTAGCACGGAGGAGCTGACATTTAACTAACACATTTTCACTGAGATGAATGATTTAAGACAAGTGGCATAAAATGACTTCAAAGTGTTCAAAAATTGAATCCAAGAATCACAGGATGTTGAACAGCAGCCTCTGGTCTCGCTTTATACCCATGTCAGAAGTTCAGCTTTTCTTTTGGAGGGGCCAGACATGAGACTCATGCTCTGCATGATAATTCCTGTTGTCTTAATTATTCTATCAAGTCTCGATGCAAACTGATGTTTTCAAAGACCAGAAGTCTCTTTAACATTTAAGGGTTGCACATCAGGTGAACGTATAAATGTGTGAGGAATATACTTCCCTGGCATCCTACTGTGCGGAAGCTGGGTACTCATAATGTTCGGTCCTGTAGTGATAGTAAAGTTCCAAGGTTAAGCACTGATGGATATTATCTCTAGCTCCCTTATTTTATTTTTATTTGACCCAATTAGCTTTCTAATTCCAACATTTATTTTGAGATTATCATAGATTCAGTGCCATGAAGCAGTAACACAGACTGATGCTGCTGGCTGTCACTTAGTTCTTCCCAGGGGTGAAATCTTGCATGACGATAATAGAAGACGACATTGATATGATCTATTGATCAGTTTCAAATTTCATTATTTTCTGTAGTTACCACTACAGGTAAAAACAAGTAAGTGTGCCACTGTATGAATCTATTACGCTGTCTCTTTATATCTACACTCGTTTCCTTCCATATATTATGGACCCTAACCTATGCTGCCAATAATGTGATTTTTATCTGTTTATCTGTTATTTTAGACATGGTACATAATGTAACCATTCAGCATACAAATTTTTTTTTCAAAAAACGATACTTTTCTGAATGTCTCTTGAAGTTATTGCAGGTAGTCATACTCTATTCTTTTGCATGGCTAAGTAGTATTTCCTGGTATTAATGTACCTCGATTTTTTGATAACTTTCAATTGAAAGAAATTTTGTGCTCTATAAATGAAGTTGTTGTGAACATTTATGTGTGGGTTGATATGAAATGAAACTTTTCATTTATCTGGGATAAATATTCAAGAGCTTGATTGCTGGGCTCCATGATGATTAAATGTGTAGTTTTGTAAGAATTTGCAAAAATACTTTTCAAAGTCCTATCATTGTACATCCCTACTCACAAAATATGAGCAATCCTTTTCATTTCTACATATTTTATGCTACATTATTTTTAAAAACTATTCTGACAAGTACTTAGTAACATCACAAAGCTCCCTACAGGAGCTTCTTGGTCATCTGTTTATTGTCTTTCTATGAAATGTCTACTTACGTTTTTCCTCATCTTCTGTTGGGATGACCTACTTTCTATTTCATTGTTAGTTTGAGAGTTTTAAGTACTAATACTCCTTTTCATTTCATTTTATTTTATTTTATTTTTTTATATTTTGAGGGAAAGGTCTATGTGGTGTTCAGGGTCTCATTAATAGATGGGACTCATAATGATCTGCCTGTTTACAGCCTCCTAAGAGCTGGAATTATAGGTGTGCACCACCGTGCCCAGTCTTAGTTTCCATCTCAGTGTACCTCAGGGGTGGGGCTGGCACAGTAGGCCTGGGGACCGAAACTTTGGCCCCTGGACCTGCTTGCAGGTGCTTTACTCTACTGAGTTATTTGGCAGGCCCCGTACTCCTTTTTGAATTGAAGGTTTCTAAATATTTATTCCTCATCTGCAACTTACCTTTTCATCTTCTGCACAGAGCATGTGTTTCTATTTTGTTTCAAATCCAATTCATTTTATGGATTATGCTTTTGAAATCTTGTCTAAATTTTCTCTGCCTTGCCCTGGTTGTGGTTATCAAAACTATTGTTAAAGAACATTTCAAACTGTCTCTGTCTCTTTCTGTCTCTCTGTCTCTGTCTCTGTCTCTGTCTCTCTCTCTCTCTCTCTCTCTCTCTCTGTCCAGAGAGTTTTGTTAGTTCTGTTCCTTTACATCTATGTTCCTGAGTTAATTTTTGATAGTGTAAAGTTTCTATTGAGATTCATATTTATTCACTGCCCCAGCACTATTTGCTGAAATTAAATTTATAAATTAGAATCCACTATTTTTGTATTTCTGTCAAAAATTGGTTAAGTATATTTATGTGCATCTGTTATTTAAATCTCTCTTCTGTTCCATTAACCTGTTTCACTTTGTTCACTATTATACTAATTTGATCACTGTATCTATATGTAAAACTTAATGAGATAGATTCCTCACACTTTATCCTACTTTTACAAGATTATTTTGTTAATCTAATCCCCATACCCTAACAGATACATTTTAGAATAAAGATCTTTGTGTCTAAAAAGCAATGGAGAAATTTTAATAGACATTTCATTAACTCATCAATCAGTGTTTCTTTATACTTCCAGGTTACATACTAGGCTTCGCTCTTTGTCTGATTTTAAGGTCCCCATTACTATCAAGTTAATGTGTGTTCTTTTTTTGTAGATTTATGTATTTATTTTTAATTCATTTTTTCTTGTCATAAATACAATTTGTTTCATTAGAAATTCATAATTACAGGGGAGGCTTTCCCCCTAGAAAAGTAGGTAAGCAGTATTTCCATCAAAATCATTAGCTTTCTTTTGCAAACACCTGTCCTCATGACCCTGAACAGAGCACAGCAGCAAAACACTTCTGTTACTGCAGGTTTTTTTTTTTTTTTTTTCAATTTTTTTTATAAACAGCATAGCAAATTTTAAAAGGCTGTTTAAACAAAATATTGTAGTTCTTGATTCTCCAAGTGTATTTTGTATGTTCTGTGCTGTTTCCTTTGCAGATACTGTCAGTGTAGTTTGAACTGAGGGGCCCTCCCTGCAGGGGTGACTTGGATACGGTCCCCTGCAGCAGAGCTGGCTTTCAGACCCTTGACAATAGAATTCGCAGTCATCCCTAGCCAACTTTGAGAGCAGGGCGCATGGAAACCGGGTTGTGGTTGGGCTGTTGGTGTGCTGCAGTCCTGGTGGCAGTGGCTGCCTGCTTCCCTGGATCTGGATGGCTCCAGGCTCCAGCTACATCTTGGGCTGCAGGGTGGGCTACAGGGTCTCAGCTGCCTGTGCTGAGGCTGCGTGCTCACTCATAGGTGCCAGCTGGACTTGCTGATCCTGGATATCACTGCCCGGAGAGGTGATCCATCCACGCCAGCTGCAGGAGTGTCCGAGGAAGCCACAGCGATCAGCTGGGCTCCCTGCAGCACCTGCCCATCCTGGCCCACATGATGCATCTGTAAACTGCCCTTGCAGTCCTGCATGATCTGCACTTGTTCCCCCTGCAGCACCTGGGCTATGTGGATGTGGCCCAGCAGAATTACTTGCACTGTCTTCCAGTCTGGTGGATCTGCACCTGCTGGGCATTGGCCAGAGTGTAGTGAAGAGCTTGAGGCTGTGGCTGCTGCAGCTGGGGGGCAGGTGGTGAGGTGCCCATCATGGTCTGTGACGTGCTGTAAGAGGACAAGAACAGTGTCCTCTGGGAGAAGCTCGTGACCACCAGACTCTGCCCTCACTGTTTTCGCTGCCATGCTATCCAGCATTTGGAGTTGATGCTCTGTTTGATTTGATACCAGTCAGATTATGTGATTCCAAATTTAGGAAAAGGTGACACCGGATGCCACAGATGGTGAGTGGGTCGAGCTACTGCTTTCCATGCTTGCCCTGACCAGACAGGTTGGACACAGCCTGCTCCTCATGGTGGAAGAGGAAGTCCAACAGCGTGAGCTCCATGTTCTCGGCGGTGCGGCCGTCGATGCTGATGGGCAGCATGTCAGAAGGCACGAGGGAACAGCGTGCCCTCATCTCGGAGCTGTTGTCATCACCGAGCCAGGTGCCACTGGGGCAAGTCTCCTCTCAGTTCAAGGGGATGAGCGTCACCTTGCTCCTGATGCTCCGTCTCCCGGGCTGGCCACAGTTGCACACCAAGTCCCTGGCCTCTGACCCACTCTCCCCATCTTTGTTGTGGCTGTCACTTGACGCAGCACCTTCACCACAGTGGTGTTCTGCTGCTGCCAAGGAAGGAACAGCATATCGTACTTTGCTGCGGGTGTGGGTGGCACTGAGTGGGGAGCCTGCCACCTTGGGGACCTGGATAGGGTGATGTTTCTTGTTGGTGGTCAAGTCCAGCTTCTCTTCCAGGGATCTGCACGTGGCCTCCAGGGCCTGCAGCTCGGCCTCAATGCCATCTAACTGTAAGCATATTGACTGGGTTATGAAATACAGAAAAAACTTTACAGAGGGATCTTGACAATTGAATTCTAGTCTCTGGCGTTTCAAAGCAGGCTCATCTTCATCTGTTACCACGTGATTTTCCAAACCAACTGGGTAATCAGGACTCAGGCCTCCCACTGCAATCTAACCACATCTGCCAGGTCCTGTTCTGACATAATCCAAAATGTAAGAAGAGGGGCCAGCTGAGGTGGAGGACAGTCCAGTTCACAGGGGGCCATGGTGGCTGTCACCATGTGGGCTGCAGAATTCTTGTGGTGTTTGTTGGGGAGCTGTAATAATGAGGTCCCTTAATTCATTTGGGGGGATTTTATTTATTTATTTATTTATTTCCATAATTTTATTGAGAAACAAATAGCAATGAGACAGTTTCAAACCAAATTGGTAGTATAGTTTCAATAATTAACACATTGCATACATTCTTCCTAGTGCTTAATTGTTGAACAAGATGGGGACATGATATCCTATTTATAAACACCATTAGAGCAAATCCCTCTATTAATTAAGAGAATGTAACTATATATCTATCCTAACCACTTTGAATACACAGATACAAAATGGACATTCATCTGTATCCCCTTTTTTGTTAAGTTCTGTTATTTGAATATTATAGGTGTGTAAACTCATCAAATGGCTCAGTGGAATAAGTGCTTCCCTGGAAAGTGTAAGGGCCTGAGTTCAATCCCCGGTTCCGCAAAAAAGAAAAAAAAAAGCATCTCCCTCAATTCATTTTAATGAGAAAAAAAGACAAAATAGCAATGAAACAGTTTCAAAACAGATTAGTAGGATGGTTACAATAATTAATACATTGCATATGGTTGTCTTCTCTGTAGTTTGAATATGTCTTCTTTTATGTCCAGTGAGTTGAAACTCTGGCGAAGGTAAAGCTAACAAAGAACTCATGGTAAAAATATAAAGATGATTAAATTCTGACAAGAAAGTCTTAAAAATTGACAAAAATGTTTTCAGTTAACTTAAACAAATATTACAGAGTTAAGACTGTGTGCTAGCTTATGCTACAATAGCAAAATACCACTGAATGGTTGCATAAATGAGAGAGACTAATTGTTGGGAAATCCCAGATGAAGGCCTGTGAGGCCCGGGGTATGGGCGGGCTCTCTCTGCCATTTGCAGAAGGCGTGTTCTCCCTGTTTCACCTGGCTTTTCCTCTGTTACACATGCGAGAGTGCACTGCTCTTCTGTTTTCTAAAGAATATGAATTTCCAAAGGATCTGCAATCAACCTGTACGTAAAAGATGGAATAACTAAGTCTCTCCACAAAATATACAGTTAATAGCTCTGTTGTCAAATGGCTCCAATTTCAAACTCTCCACAGTGGAGCAGCTCAGTTTGGAAAGTATCTCCTCGGAGTTTGCAAATTTGATTGATAGTCTAAAAATGCAACTGGAAACCCCTTACAGGTGCCAAGAGTCATGTGTCACATCTTGCTGAAGGCATAAAGGAGCCAAAGCTTCAGTCTAAGCCTCCCTTAGACAGACAGCACATGGTGCTTATGTTAGTGCATTAAAACATTCATCATTGTCCTTTTGTTTTGCACTTTATTGGTGTAAAATATTGCAACTATGTTTCCAGAGGAAGTTATAGATACCAGTAGTAAAACTAAGAGAACTCCAAGAGAGTTAAAGAAATAAATCACTGCCAAGTTTGTTAAAGTCCTGGAAGAATAAATATATGTGTAATTTTTGGACCTCAGAACCAGTTACTTGATTTTCCATTTTTTCTTACAGGAAAATATGTTCAGTTCTCCAACTTTTCGGTGTGCAAATGTAAATCTGGAACAAATTGAGTTCAACTACCAAAGGATCATTGTGTAATAGTTGCTATCACTTCTGCGTTGTACAGTAGACTGCCCCAGTGCTTGATTAAAAACAGGTGATTTCTCTATGTGGTAGGTGTAGCACAGCTATTGCTTTTTATCAAAAATCCAACTGAAGCCTTGTATATTACATAAATTGCTAAGCATCACTCAGATGAAAGAAGTTGAGTTTAGATTTGAATCCAGTAATCTGGCTTCAAAGTCTGAATTTTTGTTTTTTTCTTTAACTCTCCTATTTGAACAAAATATTGACAAGACAAAGAAAGTTTTGCTGTAATATTTTTGATAATTTCCAAAATGAGTATATAATTTAAATTAGTAAATCTGGTGTGAGAACCCACTTCTAGATACTGTTAATAAGGCTGTAAAATATGAAGGGAATCTGGAGGCTCTTGGGGAGTCTGTCTTTATAGGAGATCAACCAAGCAGGTTCATTTTCTGTTTTGGCTTCTGAGGTAAACCTACAAGAGTTAAATGCAACAAACTGAGTTACACAGGGAAGCAAGTCAAGGGCAGTGGATAGTTTTTGAATTTGTACAGCTTTCCTTTTGCATGCTGTTTCACCATTATGAATGAGGTGAACAGCAGCCTCTTTGTGAATTACTAACCCTAGATACCTTACAAGCATAACAGCATTGCATAAGCAACCACTCTTTTTCAGCAACAACTGCTTTGACCTTATTGTAAAGACCTTCTGTACAGAGTTACCAAACCTTGGCCACTTAGAAGCACATATATGCCCTGTAAGCCTTTACACACACACACACACACACACACACACACACACACACACACAAACTTTTACACTGATATAATCAGTGAGGAACTATTGCGAGATTATTTAAATGTGTTGATATTTTGCTAAGCATTTCCTCTCTGTATTACAAAATAACCTTTAATAAGAAACAATTAGAAATAGTATATCCAGGGGTCCGCAGGATCCTCATTCCAGCCAGCACCCAGGCTGAGTGTGTGAGTGGGGCAGCCCAGGGCCTTCCGGATCTTCATTTCAGCAAGGGCCCAGATACGGCTGGTGAGTGGGATGACCTGAAGTTTAATGGATCCTCATTCTGGCCAGCACCCAGGCCAGGCATGTGCGTGGAACTTCCTCTATCAGACAGGGCTGGGGTGGAACATATGGCAGAACTCCCTGCTGAGAGGCTACAGGCAAGACCCACACAACTGATCCAGGAGATAATATCTTGCCAGAGTGGCACAGTGGATTCACTTCCAAGGGCTGCAGCTGGAAGAAGTGGAGCAGAGCAGCCAGATCCAAACCACACGCACCTGGACGAGATTGAACTTGGTAGATCCGGACCTGGTGCTAAGGCAATACAGAAGAGAATGCAATGCAAAATGACAAAGAGAAGAAGCAAAATGCATTCTCGGGCCCCAAGCCCACCCGGGACAAATGCAGGAGACAATAGTATTGAAGCAGTTGGAAATCACACACCTGAAGTCGCTGAAATAATAATGTTGGAAGTAAAGAAACAAGCGTAGAAAGGTATAGAGGAAATCAGATCACACATAATTTCTGAAGTAAAAAAATGAAATGATAACTATAATGAAAGCAGTACTAAGTGCTTCTAAAGAAGACTGATAAAAATAAATAAAGGAGAATAGAAAAATGGTGGAATCCTGAATGAGCAATAGAGGAAAAAAATAGAATGCAAGAAGCAGATTCAAAGAGATAGACAGGAAACTAAAACCTCTATCATAAGGTGACAAAACCAGGGACTGGGAAGATGGCTCAGTGGAATAAGTGCTTCTTTGGCAAGTGCAAGGGCCTGAGTTCAATCACCAGTTCCGCAGGGGAAAAAAAAAATAAGGTGACAAAACCATTTGAATGAAGGTGAAAATAGATTTGCAGATCTTGAACGCACCATTGCAGTTAGTGAAAAGGTAAGGAAAGATCTGTTAAAAACAACTAGGATGCAGGAAAAAATAATTCAACATTTGCAAGACAGTTCTTAGAAGTGTGCAACAGCAGCCTTTCAATATTCTTCTGTATTCAGCAACAAAATATTTCCATCAGCACACTCTACAAATGGACTTCTCCTGCACACTATGGGGCATGATTCTGTCCGTGTCTACAGAGTCGATGTCAAGACAATAGCAGGAGCTCAGTCCCACGAGTGACACGTGGCCACCAGTAAGCGTCATGGAAACTGTCCACATCTACCACATACTAGAACTTTGTGCAATATCCTATCTTGAAGCCGTTATTAGTGCTACTCATAGACTGGCCATTCCAATATTTTTGTTATGTTTTATTCTTTTTTTTTTTTTTCTGTATTTTAGGGAAGGGTCTACAGGCTGTTCAGTCTCGCTACTAGATTGGACTGGTAGTGATTCTCCTGTTTACAGCCTCCCATGCGCTGGGATTATAGGCAGGCACCACCATGCTCAGTCCCAATCACTGTCTCAGTGCTCCTGGGGCCGGGTCCAGTACATTATATTTTATTCTTATTAATTCTTTACTATCATTAAAACTTTTTCTTAGTTGATATTTTTATACATATTAACCTAATCAAATACTGTGTGAGCACTAAATTGATCACAGACACATACATATGGCACACTATATTCTGGGCTCTTAGTTGGACTCACAATTTAATTTTAATTTTTGAATATTATTTTGAAATATTTAATATAATTTTGAATTAATCAATAAGTTATTTTCTGAATATCGTTTAATTTTAATTTTTTATGATTTACAATATCTCATTGACTTATAATCTGTTTATAAGACATGGTATGACATTTTCTCCTAGTATTAAAAACTTTAAAAAGTATATTTCCATTTTCCATTGACTTTTTATTAGTTCTTCCTTATTTTTTGCACACACCCCCTGCCCACACACACATATAAAAAAATATGTATATAACCTGACATAAGATTGATACTGTTTTGTGGAAATCTTCAATGACTTTTAAAATTGGTTCATCTAATATAATTATATTTTACACATTCTTGCATAGCCACCATTTTGAGAGTTTTTTATTCTTTATCCAGGACAGTACGGGAACTTCTCTTGCTTTCTGGATTATGGTCTTTATTGTTTCCTATATGCTACGTCTAGAGGTATTAGAATATTTCAAGTTTGTATAACTGGAAAATATTTTACTTTTAGTTTTCAAAGGCATGTGAGCTAAGTATGAAATTCAATGAGTACAGGTCTTTTTTTTTCTTCAGTCCTTTGAATACATAAGTCTAGTTTCTTACCCGCTTGTTCTTTTTTTTTTTCTAATGTAGAAGAAGATGCTATTTAATTTTGTTCTGCTATAGTTAATATTTTTTATTTACAATTAGTTTTGAACAATTTTATTTTTGTGTATCTTGGTATGCTTTTGTTCATATTTCTTGTGCAAAAGATTCATTTTTCTTGGAAATGAAGTGCTATAATTTTAACTAAACTTAGAAATTTTAAATCTTTAAATATTGATTTCTTACCCCATTCTATTTTGAGAATTATTTCTAATTATATGAATGCAAAATTCTTGATTTTGGCACAGAATGAAATACGATATGACTGTTCTGTAAATTCTTCACCATGTTTAGGCAATTTTTATTGTTATATTCATTTAAGCTTGTAATTTTTTTTAGAATCTGCAATGTATTATTGATCTCATTTTATGCATTCATTTCAGAAATATTTTTCTAAAATTCAGTCTACACCTAAAAAAATAAGAAACAAACAAAAAATGAAAAAGAAACTATTTGCTGTAATAATAGCAGAAAAAAATAAATAGTGTAAATTGGCTTGCTGAAATAATTTAAATAGCAATTTTCCTTTTAAAAATCAACATATGGGGGCCTGGCCCTAGCTCAGTTCTTTAAGTGACTGCTTCCACAAAGCTGTCAGACTCAGGTTGCTGTAGTTCAGTCCCCACAACACTCCAGCCAGCCAAAAGTGCCCTGCAGGCATTCGAGGAGAAAAAAAAAATCGTTATAAGGGGCCAGGGACATGGCTCAGTTGAATAAGCACTTCCCTGGCAAGCGCAAGGACCTGAGTTCAAGCCCTGGCTCCACAAAAATAAATAAATAAATAAATAACAAAAAAATCAACATATGTATTCAAATAACTGGAAATGTACCTCCTTATATCAGATTTTGGTTAGCATTTATTAATTATTTGGATATTTTAATATTCACAATATAAAAACATTTTATTACAAAATTCTTTACAATTATGTTACAAATAAAAA
>NW_004524711.1:459484-460213 GCF_000260255.1 Octodon degus | reverse complement strand
ATGCTAATTATCCACTGTTTTTTATTTTCTCAAAATAAATTGGTAATAAGTTAGGACATTAATATTCATTTCAGAAGTCTGTACTCTGTGAACTGCAGATTGTATCCTGTTTTCTCTATGAACATGTCGCTGAGAAGGATTGGAAAGAGAAAAGTAATATTAAGTGATACATAAAAATCGCATAAGTCCAGATACCTGTGTCAACAAATAAAGTTTTATTAGGACAGTCATAGCACTTATTTATATGTGCTTGTGGCTGGTTTTGAATAGAATAGTGAATTAGATGCAACAGATATTTTATGACCTATAAGGTTTATAATATTTTCCCACTGACCGTTACAGAAAAGGGGTCATTAGAGGTCATTTTAAACTCAGGTATAATGATTGATACATCATGTCAACTTGAGAAGCTTAGAAGTCTAACTAAGCGACTCAATGGGGAGCAGGGTCCTCAATTTGTAAACTCTGCAGCCTGTGCAAGAGAAGGGCTCAGAGATGGTGCGAGGGCTGCTCGTGCCCTTGAAGGAGTCAGTGTCCTTAGGATTTAAGGGAGAAAAAGGGGCTTGCTCTTCCCCACTTCTGCTCTTGTTACTTTTGCTGTCTTCTGCTGTCTTGGACTGTTGCCCCTCACCATCCCACTCTGCCTTGGAGCCAGCTGATTATGGATTGAAACCTACAAAAGAGAGAGAGAGAGAGAGAGAGAGAGAGAGAGAGAGAGAGAGAGAGAGA
>NW_004524711.1:433685-452699 GCF_000260255.1 Octodon degus | reverse complement strand
GGCGTGTATGCCAGGCCTGAGCTGTGCCTGGAGGGGGCAAGGTGAAGTAGGGGGAAGAGGAAGCTCTCCCACACACTCACTGGGCCTGGGCTAAGACTGGGTCCCGGGGTTCCCGGAACACTGCAAAATTCCTACTTGGCAGGCGCCGTGGGGAGGTGCTGCGGAGTGGTGGGGGGTGGCCCAAGGGAGTGGGAGAGGGTCTGGCCCAAGCTGCCCCTGGGCTGGGACAGGTCCCGCCGGCACAAGGTAGCAGGAAGCTTTCCACACACTCACCAGACCTGGGCTAGGACTGGGTCTGGGGTTTCCTGGAAATCAGCAGAAATTCGTACTTGGCAGGCGGGGTGGGTGAGCCTCTCCTTCCTTTAACTATGGGTGTCAAGTATTTTGTGTCAGCAGTGACAGAAAAGTGATAAGACGCCATCATATTCTAAAGTTGTTTATTCCTGTTTCCATGGTTAATTTCTTCTCTAAACAGAAGTGGGATGAAGGAAAAAAACTTATTTCTGCAAAGCTCAGGTATGCTGTGATGAGCAATTTCTATGGGCTGATACACAAATCATTTGGAAAATTATCACAATATCCTAAGGTAAATAAAGTTCAGGAACGAGTTCTAGTTTCCAGAAACTTGAAGAAGGTACTTTTCTAACAGTCATGTCTTGTGTATGCAGTTATGGACACAGATTAATTTTATCTGATTGTCTTTACAGACTTCCCTTCCTTTTGTAAGTGCTTTCTATTTGGTATTAATTGTATCTTTCTAGGAACCATTTCATTTATAATATACCTATCATTGTTAGAAAACATCACTGTGTATCATCATCAAAGACCATTCATAAGAATGAACATTATAATTACATGTCAGGGAGGAATATTTACACCCTCCCATCCTGTTCTAAGATATTTTCCCTAATCCTTATTATGGAAGCACATTTGGAACACATTTTAAGCACCCTTTATCTTTTCCCCAACATCTTATCTCCTCATCCTTACTCCTCACCAGACAGCAGTGAACAATTTCGCTGGTGAATCGGAAAAGGAATCAGAATGTGCAGGGCACAGCCTACTGGGTCACCTGCCGGTAGAGGAAAACAGCCCTTGCTACTGTACCATCACGCATTTCACCTGAGTGGAATCTTCGTCTTTGTCGCTAACACACTGTCTCGCCTGAAGGTGAAATGCCAAACTCTGTGAGCGCGAGCTCACCATGACGTCTTAGCCACATTCTCCCACCACCTTTATGCTTAGTTAAGAAACAAAACAGTATTTTTATTCTCTTAAGCCTGTCTAGGGTATGCTTTTCAGTTTGGTTTCAAACTTAGGAGGGAAAAGGAGTGATCATGCTTTGTGATCAAAGTCCCAAAACGCATATATGAATATTTGCCTGATCACCTAATAACATTTTAGCACTCAGAAATCCGCTGCTTTATATCATTTTCTAAAAATGTGTGAATTCCAGATGAATTTAACACAAAGTATCAAAGATAGATGAGATAACAGCGCCTAATGAATGGAGAATTCCTCTTCGCCAAACTCTTCTGTAGCAGGAGATGATTACGTCTTCCAAAAGTCAATTCAACAAATAATTAATTGAAGATTCATGAGATGCATACATCATGCTGCAGAATGCGGTAAATTAAAAGCAAGATAAAAGAGTCATAAAGTACTTGCAACTTAATTGAAAAAGAGAGTGGCTAAAAATTGCATTGAAGCTATTATATGGAGCAGTATAATACGTGCCACAGGAAGTAATAAAATAGGATATACTAGGAATCAAGGAAGACAAAAGGAAAATAAAATTAGCTGAATCAGGACATTTTTATGTGTTGACTGCTTAAATAGAGTTAATTGATTTTGATGGGAAGAGAATACAGCATTGGGAGTTTTGAAATTGAAGGGACATGTTACAGAAAGAAGAACGTGCATTTAAAAACTGCTAATTCCAGGTGTTTTATCAACAGTGTTTTAACTATGAAATAAACAACTCTAGCTTACTCTGTGTGCCTGTTCTCCTGAACAACTGTTTTTCGAGTGTGCAGTGATCTAGACTTATTGCACTGTCCAGCTGTCCTTCAGCACTGTCACAGTTGGCATGTGCTTAATTAAGTGACTCTGACGGTACTCGTCCTAGGGACAGTACCTGACTGTAGCCATACACAAGAAATTTCATTTTGGGGAAAAATTGTGCTAACCAACTCGATGATCAAGGGAAGCATTCATTTATTGTCCTATAAAGTTCAACACACTACAAATTGGGTTTGGCCTTATTAAGTGTAAAATATACTAAAACAAACGTCTCTTAAGGCCTCGCTGCACTCAGCATGAGAAGCAGCAGAAGGCCAGGGTTCGCTGCACTGGGGAGCATGTGATGTCCTGCTTCGTTCTCTTGTGTTACTTTGCACCTTTCCAGTCCACCGGGAAGGTCATCCCTGCTTCTAAATGAGAAGCAGTTCAGGCATTCTTCAAGGTGCTTTTTGAGGGAGTGGTATCACTTTTTACCACACACTTTGAAACATTGCTGACAGTCCCTTGGTATTTCCTTTGGGTACCCCTTGTTCAAAGGAACAGTACACTGAACACAAGCGTGTCAGATATTAATGCTGAAATAAAACTGTAGGTAAAAATGGGGACACTCTCATATCCCTGTCCATGAGCCTGACAGCAAATTTATTTTGCTGTAGCTGAAAAGTAATTAACCTCCACTGTGAGAGAATTCTATTACTAGTAGCTATTCTGCCATGCAAAGTGTACTACATGGAAATGTTAAGGGCTATCAAGCAGAAACGGCAGATTTGTCTGCACTTTAAACTGAATTTCCATCCTCTATGTCTCTCCTTTGCCACCACACTCTCATTTTACCAAAGCTAGAAATTGAGACACATGTGGAACTTAAAAATCTCACATCAAAAAAGTGCCAATAATTGTCTGTAAGATCTTTTTTTTATTCGTTAGGTTTCCTAGACAAGAACAACAAAACAAAAAGTTCCCTATGGTATGCCAGAAAAGAAAGATGTAGCACTACGCAAAGTTTTCAATTATGAATAATTTTACTCAACAGAAAAATGCTAAGAACATTATAATTTACTGAGTTCAATTCATTTTCATCTTTATTGTGGCACAGATGCATGTTTACACATACACACAATACACACACACACACACACACACAACACAGAAGACCTTTGAAGATAAATACTACCTGGATTCTTCATAGAGATTGCTTTTTTTCTACAATGCTTATTTTGATAAGGCAAATTTGTTTAATAGTGACAGATATATCGCGGGCCGTATAAGCATAGTGCAATTTCATGTGTGATTATGTCAGATCTTTCAGTAGGAAGCACTCAGTGAGCTCAGATGTTTTTGGCTTAGCTCCGCCTGGTGGGAATGCACTGAGGCCACATGTCGCTCACCTCCTAACTACTTCAATTTGTCACAACCACCAACTTGTGGTATCAGAACATTTCTTCCAATTTTATTTCTTTTTCTCAGGGAATACCTTATTATTTTTTTCCCATAATTTTATTGAGAAACGAATAGCAATGAGACAGTTTCAAACCAAATTAGTAGGACAGTTTCAATAATTAACACATTGCATACAATCTTCTTAGTGGTTATTTGCTGTACAGGATGCAGACATGATATTCCATTTACAAACACTATTAGAAGAAATCCCTCTACTCATTAAGAGAATGTAACTATATATCTATCCTAACCATTTTGAATACACAGATACAAAGTGGACATTCATCTGTACCCTCTTTTTTGTTTAGTTCCATCATTTGAATATTATAGGTGTGTTAACTCAGCAAAATATTCTAAAAGAGTTCAGAAGCCCATAATAGTATTGAGTCTTCCACTTCACTGGCAATGTCAGAAATTGTTGACCCGAGTCCCCTATAGCTCAACATAACAGCATGGCTTTACTTCTTATATTTTGTTTTTATACTTTTCTGCTGGATGGTTAAGACCAAGGTAAAGCAGGAACTATGCAACAAGAGTTGTAGCTTTTGGGTCTGATAAGGTCAGGGAAATCCCCTCAGGATTTATCCTGAGATCCTGTACCTCAGATTGTAGAACCTTTGTCAGTGTCAGCCATGTGGATGAGTCACGGTCATTGCTTGGCCAATGTGCTCTCTGTGAAAGCCTGAGAGAATGTTTTCTCTCCATGTGACTCTCCTTAGGCACACTCTATATCATTGAGTGAAAGAGGAAAGTCTTATTATTTTTATATGTGACAATCTATATTTTTTTTAATTTAAAGGGAATAAAAGGCTGGGGAAACAGCTCACTGGCCTAAGAACCTACCTGGCAAGTGCAAGGACCCAGGTTCAATCTCCAGTACCATATGCTGTGCCAGCCCCCAAATTGAGCGTGGTGGCGAATGCCTATAATCCCAGCAATGGGCAGACTGAGACAGGAGAATCACTAGGAGTCTGAGCTGCATAGTGAGACCCTGTATCAAATAAATTTTAAAAATAATAATAAATATAAAGAAAGGGAATAAAATATAACAATATAGAGTTTCAAAATAAAATAATAGGAAATTAACAAAATACTGTTACCATCAAAGTAGTTGTTCAGATTATCACATATAGGCATACAAATTTTAAATAACTTTGTTTCAAGGTTTCACAGGAAATCATGAGTTGCACCTCTTCTAACCGTAATCTCAGATTATTGCCAAGACCAGCTTGTACACTGATTATAATAGTTATATGTTTCTTAATCATTTACTTGTCCTTCTCTGTCTATTATATTGCTATTTGTCTTTCATGTCCATTCTTGATATTTTCTGAATATTGTACTGCTACTAATCTTTTAAAATAATCTTTGTTGCTTTGCACTTCATGGTTGTATTTATTATATGTTACATTATAGCATAACCATCTATTTCTGTTATTACTATCATTATAGATTAATTTGTTTGACATATTTAATTAGTAATCAATGCTTCCAAGTTTCCTATGCATTTGTTACTTAGGTGATACATTATAGTAACCAGTCATATTTTGTTATTATAGCAGAATGAGTGGGATATCTACTATGAAGTAATTAATAAAGAGAGAAAAAGTGATTTTAAGGCCAAATAATAACAGGAATCACCACGCACCGAATGCTTAACCTGGCTAGACACACTGCTGTGCTGTTTTACATGAATCCCCATGCCAGCATGAACAAGAGGGCAATGCTACTCCCAGTTGTTATGAATGAGCACCTCTCTGGGCTTAGGGAGTCCGTATACCTTGTCCAGTGTTTCTGAATCATGCAGAATAGCATACCTCACTTGGCAGAAAAATTCCTGAGTAAAACTCAAGTTCTGGCCTGTCCAGTGTCTTTCTCAGTGGCTTCCAATGTGTTAAAGGCTATTGGAATATCCACTTAGAAACTATTGTCTCTGAGGTTCTCCTTTTTAAAATGGAAAACATTAGGCTCACAAGATATATTTAACTTGTCCTATCTCCCCTGGTCAGAGGTAGAATTTAGAATCCAGGTCTGTATTTTTTTTCCTAGCTTTTGTGCTGTTTTGTTTTTTAATTGTTACATGTTTGCCGTACATAGATATTACATTCAAAATGAAGAAGTGGTGTACAGTGTATGCAACCCATTCTAATTATTTTTGATTCACTTGCCCTCCTGTCTTTCTTCTGAATCTTCTTCCATCCTATTTTTCAAATGAGCTACACATTTTCAATGTCAAGGTGATCACAGAGACTCTTTTTTCAGGAATTTTAATTTCTTATAGCTGCTGCATGAGAATTTAGCCAGTGCTTTATTTTCTTCCATTTCCTACTTAAAATAGACTGCATTCTTGTAAGTTCCTTATAAGAAAGGCCAGAGTGAAGAACAACTATATTACATTTGTATATTTTCAGGAATAACATAGAAAAAAGCAGTCTTAAAATACCAGGTCTGTTTTTCCTTAGAACATCTAGATGTGGGGTGTTTTGTGGTAATTACTATTTATAAACTACTATTCTGGGAATTGAACTTTACAAACGTGAAAGCCAACTTGTAAATTTTCCCTGACAGAGAATAACACTGAGCTCCAAAAACCAGAAAGCATTGTATATCCTCTCTGGGATCTGTCACTGTGCATGATCATTAAAGAAAGCAGATGGGATAAACAAATTTCTGTTATTTGACCGCTATAAGAAAGTTGAGATGGAAAACAAAATCACCTCCTTTTTTTGGTCTTGAAATAGCTAACTGGGCTGTCTGCCATCACTCTAGGAAAATACCATGGACTGGTAGCAGTAGTGGTTCAGTCTATTTTAGATGGCGAAAAGCAAAACTTTCACAGAAAATTATGGGGAATGTAAATTTTAAGAATTACCGACTAATGGTTCCCTTCCCCCCAATTACCTAACAGCCCTGTGCGTGAGTGACAGCTAGGACTTAACAGCATGCCAGTAGACTTCTCAGGAAGAGGTGGCTGCTGGCAAGTTTTAGATAGGAAAGACTTCGCTTAATGGTGGACCATAAAGGCTTGGGGATTTCTTTCTTAGGATATAAATCTTCATTTTTAAGTGACAGGAAACTCTAGGATTCCACAGTACTATTATTAACGAGAAATGTTTAAATACCTTATAAAAGGGTTTTGAATTATATTACATTTGAGAATAATTTTCTCTTTTCCTGTAAATTAAAAGTTTTTAAGAATAAAGTTTTACTATTGTGAAACTACTCACTTTTATTCTTCCTTTACAAGTTTTACTCTGTAAAGAGAGAGCCAGAGAGAGAGAGAGAGAGAAAGAGAGAGAGAGACAGACAGACAGACAGATACAGAATGACAGAGACACAGAGATAGAGAGAGATAGGGGCAGAGAGAAAGAGAGACACAGTTATAGAGATTGATGAATCTCATGGACTCCTGAGTTAACACCTCACCTTCTCTTTGCCCATGTTACAAGTGGTGAATGACTCTTAAAGTTTACAAGAAAAGTATATGGAACAAATAAAAGATAAGTAAGTTGGATTCAAGGACCTTGTATAGAACCACTTGGGCGCTCTCCTTGAAAGAAGAGCAATTGTCTCCATTTTGGCTATGCCTCACCCTATATCCATGTACTAGTAGGGACAGAGCTGGCTAAGACTTTTCCTTATCCCTTCAATTGGCTTTAAGCAGTGCGTATGGGTCTAGCCAAAGTGCTGGTGGTAGTCTTTGAAGACAGCACACATGTTTCCCTGATAACCCACACCTGCTGCTCTTTAATATGAGCTGGATTGAGACAGGCCGAAGAGCCAATGCTACATGCTGTTGGCTGGGATTGAACCTTAAGATAGAGGCTATGACTTCCTGGTGCTTCAAAGATTACACATCAGAGCTGAAGCACCCCAAAACATTAGCTACTATCTCAACAATATAATGCAAATTTCTTTGCAGAGATAAATACAGGCCTTGTACCCAGCCCAGCTCACAGTACTCACTTACTTTCTGCAATTCTCAGTCATTCATCCTTAAGCTACTCCTCCTTCACAACTGAATAAAACCCAGACTTGGCTCTGAGTCAAGGCCTTTGTTCTGGATAGCCATCACCATGGCTGGACTTAGGACCCCTTGGCTACCTAATTATAAATGTGCTTTAGCATCTTCATTGTCACCATGGGTTGCACTGCAAGTAGTAGATTGAAATTAACTTGATGGTTTTCCAATAATTTATCCATGGGGTTACAAATATAAACTTCCTGGACTGATACGAGGACCAAACAGGGCTCTCTAAAAGACCTCTCATAAACAGAACGATTTCTACTCTTTTCTTGGAAAACATTTGAAGTGAACTGATCCTTAGAAACTTCTTGTTATGTTTTTAAAATGTCATTTTGATATTGAAGTTATTTTACTCCTGCAAATTCTAGACGGGCTACAAGTCCCGAAAGATCAGCATGTATATATTTCATTGTGCATTGGGAATCTTCCATTAGGAATTTACAAATAGCGGAGCCCAGAGATCTTATTTTTTTCTGAACATCTAAATTCAAGAATTTCCACTGCATTCAGGAAGAAGTAGGAGAAAAACCTGCCATTGTTTAAAAGGGTCCTGTGTCTCTTACTGAATGAGCTTCAAAATGAGGGTACTAAAGAACACTTTAATTGTTTAACATTGCATACAGCATAAAAGTCATCTTGGATACACGACAGAGAATAGAAGTGGGATCATGCTATAATCAGGAACAGAAAAAGATGGAAATGGGTACAAGAAAATAATTGTATGTAAGGCTACCACACTCACTGGCTTGGATCCGGATAAAAATTGAAGTAAAGGCAGTATGTACAGACTATGTTGATAATGGCTATGCAATATTTAAGCAAACACTGTAAAGGAAACAATTTTCAGAGAAAATTATGCATACAAGTAAATAAAATTCAGGAAGAAATCCTTTTTAGCAAGACTATTTTAAGAGGAACAAACTGCAAGAAAATATTGCATACCAGATTTCAGGATACATAGATTGCTTTCCCACCCTCTTTATTCTTTGGACTAAACAGAGGATAATTATGGTCTCCTTTGAGAAAAGTACATTAGTAGAAAAAAGAAGGTGGTAACTCATGGGTGCTCTGCAAGAAAGTCACCAAAAGTAATGGACTGGCAGGCAGCTAGGAGACAAGAAAAGATGACTCTGCTGAGCAGTTTCTTCTGAGTGTTGTAAGCCAAGTAGACTCTCAGTTCTTGGGAGAGGCAGTGGGTAAGGTATCAGCCAGAGCAGATACCTAGCAAGGGGCACAAGCAGCTATTGAAGCAAGATCCTGAGAGGAAACACCGTGTGTAACTTGATTGCCAATAAAATTCAGGTTTTTGTCTTTCGATGCCAAATATGTTTATATAGTTAAACTGGATATTGTATATGTGTTTTTAATAGGTTGTTCTTTTTAGATTAGAGACAGAGTTTCTGAATGATAAATATGTATTTCTGAAAGTACAGTTTTAAATTGTATCAATTTTGAACTTCCCTTTTATTTCTATTTCATAATTTTAGAAACTCATTTGAATTAATGGGGAGTATAATCAAATGCCTTAAATTCCCTGGGAATTTGATAATCTTTGATTTTTGTATCTGAAATAAATAGACTATTATTAGGGTAATTAGTATATCACAGATGTCACTAAATTTATTATTTCTAACAAAATTGCAATCAGAAAGCACTTTCAGCAATCTCTTTAGGAGCAATTTTTAAAACTCTGTTGCATATTTGGTTTGATCTTTTAAAGGAATAGTGAAAGGATACAAATGATATCATAGTTCCTTTCATGAATATCATATATCTTTAAAGCTAAAAAATAAAAGAAAGAGAAACCTAAAGGTGAAATGTCAGGCATCATTATCTGTGGCATACCCTTCTCTACCTCAAAAAAAAAGTCTCTCAAAGAGAAATATTTCCCTTAAATGTTGTTTGTATCCATATTGTCTTGCTAGCATTATTAATATCGAGGCTGCCAGAATATTCTATAGTATTTGCCTTCTTTTCTTTAAATGTGTCTTTGATGAAACAGTACTTGAGGAAGTTTGCTGCTTTTCTGTTTTTATAAGCGATGCAGTGAGTGAATGCATCAGCATTTACCTTCTTACTATACCTTACATTGTGTAAATGCAGGCCTGACAAAGAATATCATGTGATCTACCTAACAGTATTATTAAATCGTGCATCCTCTTGATCTCTAACATTGTCTTATAACCATCGCTGTCTTTTCCTCTTTCTTTATTTGTTTCTTCTGTCTTTTATAGATTTTTCTTTTTTGTATTTAGCACGGGGTCTACAGGATCTCATTATGTAGATCGGACTTGTAGTGATATCCCTGTTTTCAGCCTTCCAAGTGCTGGGATTAAAGGTGTACAGCACTACGCCTAGTCTCAATCACAGTTTCAGCATCAGTCTGCAGGCGTGCCAGGAAACCCTGGCCGCTGTGCTCTGCCTAAGCAGGGGCTTTAGTCTGAGCTATCTGAGATAACTGAGCCCTGTCTTTTAGAGAGCTTTAAATAAAAACAATTTAAAATTTGAACATGAGGCCAGTATACAATCCCCACTGATTACTGCATATATTCAGACTAATCTTTTCTTAATGTGCTTGTATTGATTGCATTTAATGGTAACAAAAATACAATCTGCACTGTAATTTTACTTCATAAGTAAACTGTCAAAAAGCTCATGTAACTGGTTTTTATGTCTGTTTAGTCCTATACATGACATGGTAAGATTAGGTAATATATTGCGATGCTTGAAAAACTTTCACAAGTGCCATGCCTTGAATGATGAAATTTAAAGTGGAGTACAGTTAAGAAACTTTTACTGGCTATGGGAATTCTGTATCTTTAGACTCCTGTGTTAGAAAGTTATACTGAGTAAGCTACTAAATGTTTGCAGAATATGCACAGCACAACTTGAAGAAAAGACCTACTTGCCAGCTCTTTACTGAATGAGGGAAATTGGGAGTCAGTCACTGAGGGGAGAAAAGGCAAACCACTGACGAAGCACAGAACTGGCTAGCATGAAAAGCAGCTCACTTTTCTGTACTTTCTGAGGAGCTTTGCAAAATGTCTCAATGCCATCTGTCTGTGAAATAAATGGAGGTATATTTACATTACAGGTGCTTTGCCTATGAGATATTTTAACAAACACTCTCTTTCAGAGTTTTTATCTGTTTCTCAACGGAGAAATTTGACAGTAGGAGTTGAAAGGCCTAAGTTATAACCTACTGGCCCCTAGACATTAGGCTAGTCTGTTATGAAATGGTTCCTGCAATGATAACCATACAAAACAGAAACTTTGCCATCACTGTAGCATAATTTGGTGAGAAAGAACAGTCTGTTTTAATCATGTTTGCAAAGAAATTGCATCAACAGCTTCTTTCGGTTGCTTTTTAGGGTAAAATTAAAAATGGAATTTCTAAAATTGAACTTTAAGGGCCAGCCAAATAGCTCATTGGATTAAAGTGCCTACTTAGGCAGATGCAAGGGCCAGAAGTTCAATCCCCTGGCCTCCTGTGCCAGCCCTGCCCCTCAGGTACGCTGAGATGGCACTTGAGACTGAGCGTGGTGGCATGCGCCTGTAATCCCAGCACTGGGGAGGCTGTACACAGAAGGATCACTGAGTCCAATCTATGCAGTGAGAACCTGAATACCATGTACACTCTGTCCTAAACATGAAAATTAATTAATTAATTAAAATAAAATAAAATTGAACTTTAACAATCTTCAGAAAGAAGGGGAAAGTTGCAATGACCAGCAGACATTTTCCATCTGATCATACCATCCGGAGGGAATCAACCCTGCGCTTTCCCGAAGGAAGCTTGGTTCTGTTTGCATATTTATATCACATGCATTAAGTGTTTAGCATAAAAGTTGGGACCAACGTGCAGCCAAAACTAAAAGCTAAATTGAAGATTAGCATGATGCTAAGTGCTCATTTGTTTACATGAACTCCCTTGTTTTTCGGGACAGTTTTAGAACTACACAGTATCATCACCCCTTTGTTACAAAAGAAAAGGATATTAAACCATGGAGAAAATTAATAATAATCTCATGGTCACTTCCTTCAAAAGTATCATAGACAAAATAGACCCAAACATTATGGCTTACAGGTTCACACACACATTAAAGCTTAACAGATACTACCTATTGTCCTCCTCCTTCTATTCTCCATTATCATCATGCTATTTAAAATTGGAAAATGTAGGCTTCTGCGAGACAAAAATACATTAATACATCCAACTGTTTTATAATAGGAAATAACCCCACTATTCTATACTAAAAAATTTGTTAGAAGCTGTCTGAGTAAAAGGAAGGAAGATAAGTTTTAGAGTCAGAGACTCAGGGAATATTCCCAAACTGTATAACTTTCTAGTGAATTTGAAGTCTAATCTTAACCCCAATTAATTTTTTTTTTTCTGTATTTTAGGCAAGAGTCTACAGGGCATTCAGCGTCTCACTACTAGATCAGCCTCATAGTGATCTGCCTGTTTACACCCTCCCAAGTCTCAATGCCATCTCAGCGCGTCCCGGGGGCAGGGCCTAGAAGCCAGGCCCGGGGATAGAACCCCAGTCCCCTGTGCCTCTTTGTAGGCACTTCGATCTGCTGAGCTATTTGGCTGGACCTTTCACCCCAACTAAAACTGTCTTAGTTTTTGCTTTCTCAACTCTTAAATGAAAACACTAATATTTATGTTTCAGGCAATTTTTGTATACTATTACTTACCAGAATTATGCCCAGTGAATGTTTATTTTATCCATATTTACCAGCAAAGTTCTTTAGGAGTAATGAATAAGAACTGGATAGAGAGAATGTGACTAGTATGATTAAATACGTTAACATTTTCCTGTGGGTGATATTTGACCAGTGTTCTGCTAAAGTAGATGATTCATTAAAATTACTTCCATCAATATTTTCCAATTCACCAAAGGCAAAGCATTGTGTGATAGCTCTATGAAAACTGTGCAATTAAGAAAAGTACATAAAGTAATTCAAGATAATCATCCACTCAGAAAATATAAATCAATATGATCAGACTGAGATATAAAGAAGGAAAATATGTGATACTGAAAAGAAGCTTTAATGGAGGCTTGAAATCAACAAGATGGTGAGTTAGCAGATTTCAGCAGTTGTTCCCTTAAAAAGAACAATAGTTTGACAGTCATTTTTTAATAATAATAATTCTAAAAGCATGCAGGAGTTTACATGTGAAGCTGTAGCATACAGTGGATGAAATGATCCTCAAACAATAGCACAAGAAGGGTGAGGAGCATAATTTTGCCAACACTGTCCCATCCCCACCTCAGTATTGCTGAGCAGAATCAGGGTGCTCAGTGACTTCTAAGTCTCCTTTACAGGGAGAAGGCGATTGTGATGAACAACCAGGTTCTCCATCCAATGCTTTGTGGCACTCATTGAGTGAGAGGCTTTCTCCCTACACAGACTGGTTGGGAGAAAAGCACAGTTAGGATTTCTCGAGATGCCTGGGAACAAAGGAGAAGGACAAAGCTCTTGGTTGCAGCTCTGTGGTCCAAGATTACCATGCACTTCTGAGGACCTCGATAGTTCTCTGTGCTGTCCTGGGTCCTCTGCAGCTTTCACTTTCCAGGACTTGAGTGTTCACTGAGATAGACACCACATCACAAAATGTTTTTAAACTTATCAATAAACATATAGTTAAGTTCAGAATATTCAGATGAGCTGTAATGGTGGTGTATAAATGACTGATGATTATAGCATGAAGGATAAAAGAGTATTAAAATTCTATAACTCACTAGTATCAACATAACACAGAAAATATGAGCAGGAACAATGAGATAACAAAACAATTGAAAACAGCTACTAAAAGTGCAAAAGAAAACACAAAAGTATCCCTATTGTTAGACTGAAAATCACAAGTTCCTACAATAAACACACATACACACACACACACACACACACACACACACACACACAAAGGCTGAGAAAGATCACCACCCCAACACACAAAATCTCAGAACTAATCAATCAATGAACTGATCGCTGGGGAGGATGGAAATATAGCAAAGATCAATTGCATTTTTTTAACAGTACTAATGAAGTATCAAAGGAGAAAAAAGCCAGGAAATAACCTTACATTTATAGTACTTGTCCACAGATAAAAGACTTGTACAATAAAATCTATTTTAAAAATTAATGAAGTAAATTAAAGATGACAGAAGTGAATGGAAAGATATCCTGTGTTCATGAAATGAAAGAATATTGTTAGAATGACTATGAAAATGAAAACAATCTATAGTTCAGTGCAAGTCTTACCATTTTTTTTCTTACCAAAATTTAAAAGACATTTTTCTCAGAAATAGGATAAATGATTCTAAAATTTGTATGTGCCACAGAAGAACCAATAAATGTGTGTTGATTTTTCTATGTTTTCTGTTGCACCACATGGCTACTACAACTAATAAATGAGCTCAGTAAAAGTACATAAAGATGTGCTCTTGAGGAAAAGAGCAAGGCCACAAGGATCACATATCTGTATTCCAAAATCTACAACTAGGCATGAAAGCAATATGATACTTTCATAAACAGACATAGACCAATGGACAAAGATGGAGTGCACATGTAAACCTAATTTATTTTGGTTAAATAATTTTGAAGATGGATAACAAGCAAATATATTTGGAAGAAAAGCGCAGTCTCTTTAAGATTTAGTGTTTTGAAAACCTGATATTGACTGGTAAAATTATAGAAAATTGCAAAATTATGAAAATCATTTCAAAATGAAAGTAAGGCCCAAAGATAATACTCCACTTGTAGATGACAACATAGAGAAATGCTGTGATGTTGTGTACAGGAATAGAATTTTAGACATAGCTCCAAATGCTGCATAAAAAATCAATAAATGAAGCCAAATAAAAACTTTAAAAATGTGTATACAACCACAAAATAAAACAAAAATGTACCCAAATTAGGAGAAAATATTTGTGAAAAAATTAATATAATAAAATTTTAATATCATACATAAGGAACTCAATAACAAAAAGTTTTATCAGAAATGGTCAGTGGAACTTACATTTTGCATGCTTGCTTTTGGAAAGAAAACATACATTTCAAGGAGGAATAGAAAAAAGTGTCAAATGTCTATACTAATTAGGGAACTGTGAATCAAAGTCCCATTAAAATATCATCTCAAAATTTTTAGGATTGCTATCATGAAAAGGACAATTGATACCAAATGAGTAAGTGTATGGGGACTAGGGAATCCACAGAATTTAATGCCAAACATGCTAATTCTTGCCACTTTTATTCAAAATAATGCTGGCGGTCTCAACACTCATGATCAGGCAAGAAAGTGAGCTGAATGGCAGCCAAACTAGAAATTGAGTTGCCCTTGGTTGTACATGAACTTTGCTTCAGATCATGTGCTGTGATGCATTTCAGGGTGGTCTTGAATTCACTAGTAGCCCATGTTGGTCTTTAACTCTAAGGTGCAGAGCTATGCCCAGCTGATGGGGTTTTATATACAGAAAAATATCAATTATTCCACCATATGGCTACTAGAACTAATAAATGAGCTCTGTAAAGTTTTAAGATAGAAAATCAACACACAAAAATTGGTAGATTTGCTGCATGTCTATAGCTAATTACCTGAAATAGAAATCAATATTTCAATTCTATTTACAATAGCTATCCCAAAATACCTGGAAATAAATTTAAATCAAGTCAAGAAAAACTGTAAAATGTTGAGGAAAACACTGAGAACAACATGAAGAAAAAGAAAGATGTCAGGTATTCCTAGGCTGAGAAAAGTCAATATTGTTAAAATATCCATACTACACAAAGCAGTATATATATTCAGTATCTTCTCTATTGAAGTGCTGATTATATTCTTAAAAAATTAGAAAATATCTTTTATTTCATTGGACCTGAATATATCTGTGGAACCACAAAATACCTCCAAATAGCCAATCAAATATTTGTGTCAAATATTGAACAAAAAGAAAAAAGCAAGAGATATTATAATACTTGACTTCAAAATATATTACAAGACTGTAATAATCAGAAAAGTATCATGTTGGAATAAATACAAATATATAGGCCCATAGAAATCAGCATATAAATGTACCCATATGCTTACAACTGATTTCTAAGAAATGTACTCTAATTATCAATTGGTGGGAACTCAGCCTTTTCGATGAATGGATCTGGGAAAACTGAAGAGCTACATGAGAGTACACATCTCTCTGGTGCTTTATAAAAGCTAAGTGAAAATGTCCTCAACAGTTAAATATGAGAGCTCAAAGCAATGAAATTAGTGGAAATGCTTCAGGACATTGGCATGGGTACAGATGTCCAGAAGAAGGAAAGGCAGAAGTAGACAGATATCATATCAAGTCAACAAAAATCTTTACAGCAAAAAAAGATGAATAAAGTGAAGAAGTATTCTACATTCTCATATTATTTGATTTCTGATTTTAGCAAGTACAGTATGCGATTCTTTTAAGAAAAGTCTAAAGTTCATTTCAGAAATTTTCATTCACCATAGAGAGATGATATCTTTGACATTAATTAAGCCAACTCATTCTTATATTAGGAGATCAACTTTCTCCATGTTAAAAATTTCGGTATTTTAAACATGAACCTCGTGATTCTCATTTCATGTAAATTTTTTGCTTTGGAGAAAAAAAGAAGCCAGATCATCATAAAACAGTTTGAAAACATGTTGGAGATTTAAGAGTAAAGGTAATAAATCTGTAGAAGAAATATGAAAAAAAACATCATTCCTTACCTCATATTTCTTCTTCCTCTGTCTTAATTTACTATTTTCTTTTTCACATGCTGTAAAGAGTTGGACTGTGAGTCATTTTTGCCATTTTTGTCTCAAGAGAATATTAGTTTATTTTTATTCCATTTTTTGTTGCCATAGTAAAACATAGAATTCTGGGAGCTTAAAAAGAAAAGAGTGAATTTAGCCAAAAGCATTGGGAGGCCTAGTGTGTTGCATGGCTCCTCCTTCTCTAGGACAAGAGGTTCATGGGAGGTGTCACCATTGTGATGGGCATGCATGTCAGTGGGAGCACATGGCTCATTAGGGAGTCAGAGAGCAGGAAGGAGACAGCCATGATCTTTCTGCAACAGCAGGCTCACTCCATGCAATAACTTCTAATAGCCAAATGGCTTAATCGCTTTTCACTAGTTCTCATGGTGTCTATCACTTTTCAACACTGTTATACTGGGACCAAACCTCTAGTCCATGAGTAATTGAGAGACAAACCACATGCAAACAAGGGATGTCCCTGCATATTTTGCCCCTTAAGTAAGAATTTAAAAATTTTGTTCTTTCTTGTT
The DNA here is from genome assembly GCF_000260255.1 of Octodon degus. Classification (NCBI taxonomy): domain Eukaryota; kingdom Metazoa; phylum Chordata; class Mammalia; order Rodentia; family Octodontidae; genus Octodon; species Octodon degus. Next base: position 435,907 of record NW_004524711.1, on the reverse strand, counting down.
CATACTGCTACATATTATCCAAAAGATATGTTAAAGGAACCCAGATGTGTTTTCTTGCCAGAATGTTGTAGGACCTTTTCAATTTTTAAAATAATTCTTTTAAGTTTTAAAATATGATATTTATTTAAGTTAATGAACAATTTTTGATAACTATTCAATATCTCAGCCCAATAAAGTACAAGTAGCCTTTTGGTCAGTGAAGAATTCCACTGTCTTACTACTTACATGAGGAGTGAAACAAAATTTATCTTGTTGGTCTCTATGTAGAATATCAAAATTTAGGAATGCAAGTACCTTGACATGCTGTTGTTCAGCGGAATACATCAGACACACAAACTTGAATATTGCATGGTTTATTTCATGTGAAAAATCCCCAAATACATGTAAAATGCAAAATAAAAGATAGCTAACAGGAGGAGCAAGACAGATGTCTCTCAAATGGGAAGAGACTCAGAAGGTAGAAAGAGGGGAGGTGGGAGGGGGAGGGGACAGAATGTAAAAAAAGAATAAAGGGGTGCTTTCTTCATGCACCAAGTCTCACAAAAAATGTAATCATGCAGTAGAAACATGTACTGATAAAAATAAAAATTAAAAAAGGAAAGGTTGAATGCTTCCCAATGAATTGAAAAATGTTGGTAATTTACACAGGTAATCAACATTTTTCCTTTAGTAGCTGAATTATCATTTCAGCATCTACAGTACCCTTTAGTGGACTGTTCTCTTAAAACTGCTAAAATAGTTGACTCTTGCCAGCCAGGCATTAGGTCATGGATGACTCACACGTGTCCTTTGTCTTATCTGAGTCACCAGTTAATTACCACATTTCCCCTTCCGCCCAACTGGGTAAGAGTCCAACATTTAGCTGAAATCAAAGACACAGTGCCATAGGGTTTGTTATCTGAGTCTGAAACACCTGCTACGAGAGAACAAAAGGCAGTCTTGTAACGGATCATTTAATAATTGACTTAGACAGAAAAACAGCAATTGGTCTTCTTTCAGTTCCCACTATCATTACTCATCTTCTCAAGTGGCAGGGGACAGGGTAGGAGGACATTTTCTTGGTGAATGGAGAAATACCAAATTAAGTCTAAGTTAGTTTTTAGGATGCCTTGTATTTCAGTCTAAATGTTGAAGACACACATCACCCCAGTCCTGCAGACAAAGGTTTCATTTTGCACATTGTACATACCAAGCAGTACCAATTTAGAGAAGATTTCCATTTCTTGGTTCAAGTGTTGGGCTTACGTGAAACAGGACTCATTCATTCTGATCCAACAGGAACTCAAGGCATGCAGTTCAGGTTTGAGTTCCTGAGGGATTCTGAGAATTCATTAATTATGGTTAGAAGTTTAAACTGCAACAGGCAGATGAAAAGGAAATTAGATTTATTTTGTGGTCCAATTGTACTATAAGCATTACACAGCTTTCCTGTACTTTGTGCTATTAGCTCCCTCTAAAATCCTAGCTCACAACAAGGCATGGCAGTAAGTAAAGATGGCCCTACGGAGTGCCAGGGGTCTCACCAAGCATGAGGCTCAAGTGGCCTCCACAGTTTAAGTGGCTTTGGGTATAGTTCACTTACATCGGTTCTAATTTAGGGCTAAAGTTTTTTTTTTTTATATTATATTACAATTTAGTGTCTACAAAGGTGAAGTCAAAATAAATAATTTGAGTGCAACAGCATACTAATTTGATAATTTAAGAAAAATTATGTGGATAGGAGAAGAAACAATAAAATCAAGTAAAATATCAGGATATATACAAAGAAAAATAAAAGGAAAATTTGTTTCTAAGAGAGACATGTATTAAGAGAAATAAACCAGGAAAGGAAAACTGTTATTGAAGAGTTTGTGATGTTTTGTAGAAAGTAGCTTATTCATCTTCAGAAACCGTGTGACATGTCATTGTTCATCTTTCTTTAGATTATTTTTTAAAATTTTTTATGTATTTGGTACTGGGTCTGCACTATGCAGCTCGGATTCATAGTGATCCTCCTGTTTTCACCCTCCCCTGTGCTGGGATTACAGGCATGGGTCACCATGCCTAGACTGAGTCACACCGGCTCAGAGCGCTGGGGGGGTGTTGCATACGGTGCCGGGGTTCAAACTCCAGCCCCTGCCCTTGCCGAAGCAGGTCCTTTGTCTGCTGAGCTATCTCTGTGGCCCTGATCTTTACATCATATTTTCTTTGTATATATTTTCTTTCTACAATATAAAATTTCT
>NW_004524711.1:422981-424000 GCF_000260255.1 Octodon degus | reverse complement strand
ATCATCCTGTTTTTCAGCCTCCCAACCACTGGGATTACAGGGGTGCCCCACTATGCCCAGTCTCAGTCACTGTCTCAGTGTACCTCTTGGGCAGGGCCAGCATGGCAGACCCCGGGTATCCAAACCCTGGCCCTTGCATCTGCCTAAATGGGCTCTTTAATATGCTTAGCAATCTGGCCTGCCCTTAGCTATCTATTTTCTCTTAAAAAAAGATAAGTGTAAGATGAGGTAAAGTAAAGCTTCATCAGTGAATAAAGCTGAAGGTGAAAAAAACGTTTTCATTCATTCTTTCGATAGTTTTGTTTCTGATTGTCAATGAATTCACAGTGTTGATGAGAATTTGCTCCAGCATGCTGCTCCTCACTATGCAGAGGGTTCAGTTGTATTTGCTATACACTAGCACCCTGTACCTCTTATTTCTAAAGACAATGAGATTTATAGCCACACTTCCCTCTTTGTCCTACTTAATACATCTTTCATCATGAAAATAACATCCCTTGGAAGATGTTTGAAATTAAACAAATAATATCTGGTTAGAATTTAAATTTAAAACTCATAATATTAGATTTGAAAGGGAAGAAGGGGCACATAATTAGAAAATGATTTCCAACTTTACTGATACTACATGGATACTTTCCTCAAAAGGCCACTCAGTCACCATGGGCACGATGTGGATGCAAGTTCTACTAAGTTATCAAACTGAAGGTCTAAAGAAAAGGAAAGAGGCTCATTGTTTTGTTCTTGTTGCTTTTGCTGTCTTCACCACTATGAATTGGTACCCTGCCTCCCTGTCCTGAAGCCAGCTGATTATGGACTGAAACCTCCACAGATTGTGAGCTAAGCAAATCTTTCCCTCTCTAATTTGGCTGCCAGATATTTTGTCTCAGAAGTGACAGAAAACAAAGTCAATAATTTACTAGATTGGCTTTGTGAGTACTCTTTCCTTTTCAGTTTCATTAGAGTTTGAAAAGTTTTGGCATCACACACTTCCCCTCTCCCTGAAATTCTTACAGCATTCA
>NW_004524711.1:420619-422881 GCF_000260255.1 Octodon degus | reverse complement strand
TAGTGATTCTCTTGTTTACAGTCTCCCAAGTGCTGGGATTTCGGGGTGTGCCACCATGCCCAGTCTCTTTCGCAGGCTCAGCTCGACCAGGGGGCAAGGCTAGCAAGGAGAGCCCGGCGATAGAACCCCCAGCCCCTGCACCTGCTTGCAGGTGCTTTAATCTGCTGAACTATTTGGCAGGCCTTACTATTTTTATATTTAATATCTCTAAGTAAAATATGTAAAATGTAGATGATGGTATTAACGTATTTCAAGAAATTCTTATTGGCAGAACACTAGTAAAAATATAAGGGGTGGAAAGGGATGTATATATACTTTTTTTACCCTGTCATCTTTCAGTACAGTGATTTTGAAAAAACGCACTTAAGCAAAGCTTCATGGTGTAAAGTGCCTGCTTCAGTGCAGCCCTCGTCGTGGAGGAGAGACGACATGCCCAAGTCGTCTGAGCTGTAGTCACACGTCTGAATCACAAAATATTGTTTTTGCTCTGATAGTCATTTGAAGCAACCAAGTCACCTCATAATAAATGAGATGACTGTCTACCTCTTTTTCGAGAGAGAATTGAAAAGTAAGGCTAGCAAAAATGGCTCATCCATCTGCTACATAGAACAATTTTTTTTTTTTTTTGTACTTAGTACAGGGTCTACAGGGTCTCACCATGTAGATCAGCCTCATAGTGATTCTCCTCTTTTCAGCCTCCCAAGTGCTGGGATTACAGGCGCCACCACACCTAGTCTCAATAGTCATCTCAGCATGCCCCAGGGCGGAGCCGGCACAGCAAGCCGTGGGTGAAACCCGGGTCTCTGCGCTCTGCCTAAGCAGGTTGAGGACTATTTTTCAAGTACTTAATAGTTAAAGCATTAACAAACATAATTTTTTACATGGATACATTTCTTAGAAAATGTGAAAGTTACAGATGGATTATCATTATCAGTGCGTTGATGATCATCATTATTTAGCAATAAGTTCTCTACAATTCACCCTCTAAAATTAACAGGCTCAAGGGATCCTCTCGCCTAGCCCTCTGAAGTTCTGAAATTCCTGTGCCCAGGTTAGTGAAAAGTCCTCACTTAGCTGAGATATGGATTTAAATGATAGTTACATGAAGAATCCTGCAATACTTGGAAGTTGGCACATGAACTCATTGACTCTTAATTTTATATCTCAGTTCCTTTTTGTCACTTTCTTCATCTTCTGGACAATTTTATACGTGTTTTCCTTTATGAAAGACAATAGGGCTACAGCAATGAAGCTGACTACTCATTCTGAAGATGAAATTTGAAATATCTAAGAAAAACATACGAAGGTTTATTTAGAATTTTTATTTAATAGACATTTTCTCACATCTTTAAAAGTATTTTAGACAGATTTATAAAGGGCATATAAAATTTTAATACATTTGTGTACCATATGTACTTTTTTTTTTTTTTTTTTCAGAACCAGGGATTGAACTCAGGCACTTGTGCTTGCCAGGCAAGTGCTTATTCTACTGAGCCGTCTCCCCAGCCCTGTACCATGTGTACTTGAGTACTTACCTTGTTGGGGATCTCTAGCCTCACTTCTCACTTTTACTACTGTAATAAGGACTTAGTGGATTTATTTATATGTAAAATGACATAAGTATATATTTAGAAAATTTTCTAAAAATGCCTAAAATATTTATGTTTAGAATAGTTTTCAATTTTCTAGAAATGTTTACCAAATATATCTTGCAGTACATAAAATTAAACTTGATCTGTCTTATAATCTTGCAGTCCTTACAAAAAGTAAGGCTAAGAGATTTCATCACCAACCTGGGCCTCCTTTCCCTCTTCTCTGGGGAAGTAGTAGTCACTCAGACAAACAACATAATTGTGAACTAACATTTTGAGATTTACATAGAAACTATTATATTTTTTGATGTTGAACATAACATGCATTAAGGTTCTGTCCTTATAGCAAGATAAATGTGACTCTTTGTCGGTTTTGAGATGTTTGCCCACCTTTCTTTCAAGAGGTGAATGCTTTCTAGTTTGAGCTTATCTTGGTTTGTAAGTAAAGTACGCGTAGTGTCTTTGGTTTAGGTTCTGTACCTTAAGAACTTTTGCTACCATGAATTTAATTTCATTTTATAAATTAACATTGGTTGGTGATTGTAATTTCTTTTAGGTACCCTCAGTAGTGGCCCATAATTTTCTGAGTACGATATTGTGAGAATTTAAAAAAATAACTAAAATAAATTATACCATTTTTTAAATTTATGGTATGCATTATCTTTATATT
>NW_004524711.1:413433-417328 GCF_000260255.1 Octodon degus | reverse complement strand
GGTTTTTTTTAATACTTCAAATTAATGGATTGTTATCAGATTATGCAGGTTTTGTATCTTCTGGTTAAGTTTGTCAGTACATGTATCCAACAGTCTATTAAGTTTTCAGAACGTTTCAATTTATTAGATATGGGCTTCAGGGTAGTTGCTAATAATCTTTTGAATTTTGGCTCTGTCCATTGTGTTTCACATTTTAAAGCTTTAATTGTGTTTATTTGCATATTTTCTTTACTTCTTTATCATGAAGTTAAATGTTTGTCTATTTTTGTTATTTCTTCTTCAAATAACCAGTTCTTTCTATAATGTTTTTAGTCTTAATTTATGTTTTGACCTTCATAATTGCTTTCCTTGTATTAGATTTGGATTTAGATTCCTTTTCTTGTTCTGGGATCATCATGTGAATGATCAGATTATTTGGGATTGATTAATTTGTATAGCGTGGACATCCACAGTGAAAAAATTCACTGTTAAGACTGTGTTCATTGTGCCCCATAAGTTCTGGTATATAGTGCTGGCATTTTTATTTAATTCTAGAGACCATCTAATATCATCATTGATTTCTTCAGTGATTTGTTAACATTGAATGCTGTTTAATTTCCAAGTTTTGGGGGGATTTATGTCTTTTATTTTGTCATTGATTCTTAGTTTAATTCTATTATGATAATATTTGTGGAATAATTTGATTCTTTTGCCTTTGCTTAAGCATGGTTCAATAAGTGGTTTGTTGTCTACTGTAGAGGAAAGTTTTATGTGTTGTGGAGAATGGGGATACTGTTTTTTCAGTATAGAGTAAAACACTGTAAGAAAAAATATCTATAAAGCCTATTTCTTCTATTAAGTATATTTTTTTAGTATTTGGCTCAAGTCTGATATTTCTTTGATCTTTTTGTTACTTTTTGTTGATCTATTTTTGTAATAGTGGGGTATTGAAATCTCCACTGTCTTAGTGATTTTTCTTTTTGCTGAGATGAAATGCTCAATGTCAAATATAAAAGGAGGAATGATTCATTTTGTTTCACATGGTATAGAGTGTTCCAGTCCATATTAGGCTGGCTCCAAGGAAATGTGGCATGGCAGAGGGGCACTGAAGAAGAGAGAAAGAGTTCAGAGCAAAGAGAAAGCAACAACACAGCAAAGTAGTGAAGCATAAACAACAGCCTTTCTCTTTTATCCTTTTATCCCTTCCCGGATAACCACCCTCCGGGTGATCCTACCCATATCCAGGTTGGGCATTCTAGTCATCTACCTCAGAACTATGCCAAGACAATCAGTGGACTTATTTAGTAAACGCACAGCCCCATCATCACTCTTATAACCATAACATAGCACACATGAGATACAGCCACCTTTGAAAAGCTTCACCTTGGACCAGGTGATACTTTGAGGGCACATCTAGGTACAAGCCTTAATATGCCCTGACAGTTTTGATATGGATCTGATTTTTTTTTTTTTTTTTTTTTTGCGGAACCGAGGATTGAACTCAGACCTTTGCACTTGCAGAGGAAGCACTTATTCCACTGAGCCATTTCCCCAGCCCCATCTGATTTTTTATATCTACTAATGTTTGCTTTATAAATTTAAGTATGCGTGTGCTTAGTGAACATACTTTCAGAATTGTTCTCTTCCTGCTCAATTGTTACAGAAAATATATTTTACAGATTAAATATCAAAATGTATTACATCAAAATTTAAGAGTAGAAATAAAAATGTTAAGATAAATTTAGAGAATAAAATGTTTATATTTTAAAGAAATATGTCCTCAATAATATGGTCTCCTACTTTAAGAATTATGAAGTAGTAAAAAGAGATCACTAGACTCGTAGAAGTTGAAGGAGATAAGTAGGTGAGAAACCCTTGAAATAGAAAAGAAAATAATATAATAATTTAATAAAGCATATATTTGAGGCATTAAAAGATAAAATATTTTTACCCATATTGACTAAGACTAAATGAGATTATGCAAAATGAACTAATATCAAGAGTAATAAAAGGATTTTGCTTCAGATGCTAAGACTGTAAATTAAGTTCTACAGAAAACTCAACATAATGAAGTTTAATATTAAATAAAATAAAACTCCTTGAAAGACAGAAACTGTTCTTAATATAATAGTTATTGATATTTTAAGAATTTTCTTTTTGTTAGTTGAACGGATACTTTTCTATTTATTGATCAACAAGTGTCCCTTTTTATTTTTTTAGTGCAAGGTCTACAAGATCTTACTAAGTAGATCAGACTTGTAGTGACTCTCCTGTTTTAGCAGCCCAAGCTCTGGAATCACAGACACGTACCACCACACTGGGTCTCAATGGCTGTCTCAGCTTGCCCCAGGGGTGGGGCCATCACGGCACACCAGGGACTGAACCCTGGCCGCTGCGCTCTGCCTAAGCCAGCACTTTAGTCTGCTGAGCTCTCTGACCGGCCCTAACAAACGTCTTAATACTAATGGCTCATAAGTCTCCATAAACAGTTTTAAAATATCTAAGGATTTCTTTCAAAATCAGGAGGAAAAAGAACACTTCTCCAATTATTTAAATTTATTTGTTTATTTATTTGGATACAGTGTCTCAGTACACATCTCAGACTTATAGCGATCCTCCTGTTTCAGCTCTCCAGTGCTCAGGTTTCAAGTGTGAGCCAACATGCCGGGGAGTCTGGAGCAGCACAGTATGCAGTCCCACGTATCCACCTCGAGTCCGTGCACTTGCCAGGCAGCCAGCTAGCACACCACACTTCGCCAATTATTGTATGAAGCAAGTTTTACAGAGATACAAAACTCAGACAAGGGTATACTGAAATGTCCAGTGAGAAATCTTAATGGACTTTAAGCGCCTGCTTTGTCAAGCACAAGGACCGGTGTTTGATGCCCGGTACCCCATGTTGGGCTAGCCCCGCAATACCCCCGCCACCAGGCAGGCTGAACCTGCAACCGAGTCTGGGAGTGATGATGCCTACCTGTAATCCCAGTGCTAGGGAGGCAGAAAACAGGAGGATCACTATAAATCTGAGCTTCATCATGCGACCCTGCACAAAAAAAGATACAACTAGAAAAATCAATCTAAACATTCTTCTTAGTATATTAAGGAAGGGTTTACAGGGTTTACAGGTTCTCACTACTAAATCAGACTGGTAGTGATTCGACTGTTTATAGCCTCCCAAAATCTGGGATTACAGGCCCGTGCCACCACACCCAGTCTCAATTGCTGGCTCATTGTGCAGCAGGGGTGGGGCAGCATGATAAGCCCGGGATAGAACCCCTGGCCCCTGTGCCTGCTTGCAGGTGCTTTAGTCTGCTGAACTATTTGGCTGGCCCTCTTCTCGTAATATTAAAACAACAAATACTTAAGTAGAAATGCATCTGTCCATAATAAAGATCATCCATAAATGCAAATCTAGCACTGTGCTGAATTAGAGTAAGCTGAAATATGCCCATCTACGATCTCAAGAAAGATGCTCTCTTTTAAAGTTCTTAAGGTGATTTTCATTATTTTTAATCAACATAGTATAGGAAATCCTACCCAAAGTATATAACAGAAATAAATAAAAGGTATCAAAGTTTAAAAAGAAGATAGTCACTTTTTTATAGATAACATGATTGTATCTAGAGAGAATGCCAAAGATTCAACTTAGAACCTGTTACAGCTACAAACATACAAAATAACAAGAAAGAAGAACAACATATAAAATTAAATAGTGGCCAAAGAGGAAAGTGATCAATGATGTAGAGTGTGCCTAAGGAGAATCACATGGAGAGAAAACATTCTCTCAGGCTTTCGCAGAGAGCACATTGGCCAAGCAATGGCTGTGACTCATCCACATGGCTGCACTGATAAAGGTTCTACAATCTGAGGTACAGGATCTCAGGACAAATCCTGATGGCATTTCATTGACCTTCTC
>NW_004524711.1:407367-413333 GCF_000260255.1 Octodon degus | reverse complement strand
TTTTTTTTTTTTTTTTTTTTTACAAGGACTCTAAAGTACTTCATACATATTATTAAATTAATGGTAATTATGATCTTTAATAAATAATTTTAAGATACAATTTTGAAGCTAACATATTACTATCTAAGCGTATAAAATTTACTACTTATATATAGCACAGAAGATCCAATATTGCCCATTAAGATCACTTTTAAATTTTACTTTTGCATGAAATTTACAAATACTGATTTTGATGTTCATCATATTATCCTAGGAAAATCACACTTCTTGTATCACAAACTTTTTGACCCATAAAATATTAAAACTATAGTAACTACTCATGCAATTCTAATTATCCAAAAGATAGGGAAAATTAGTTAACATAGCCCTAATCAAACAAGATAAGGAAAGGAGAAAACATTTGATAAAATTAGTATTAAATTTGTCTCGATTACTTCTGTTTGCTTTATTTTCGTGATGCTGAGTCTCACTATGTTTCCTCTCTTGCCCAGGCTGGCCTAGAATTCACAACCCTCCTTGCTCATTCCCCTAAATGGAACTATACCATCCCTGGAGGCCAGGATTTGTCTTTTAAGCAATAAGAATGTAAGGATGAGTGTGGAACTACATGGTGAGGCAGTTGCCCAACACTTGTGAAGCACTGAGTCTGATCCCTGGTCCATATAAAAAAAGAAAACTATTTTGTTCAACTTTCAATATACCTGCATAGTTTTGGTCAACTGATCCAAGGGAACATATTATAATTATTATTGGTACTATTATTACTTTTAGCATCTACAAATGCTTCACAGTTTTGTGTGAAATTCTGAAAGGTAAATATGTTTAGAATTAAATTATTTCAGATTTTTCTTGCCTTGATATATCTTCAAAAAATATTATATTTATTTATTTGTCAGGGATCAAAGTCAAGACCTTGTGCTTGCCAGCCAGGCACTTACGCCACTGAGCTATCTCCCTGGCTCAAAAAATGTCTTGGAAGCTTAGCCCCAACTCTCCTCTCTAAAGAGAATTAGCCCCTAACAGGTTCACTGAAGTTTTGGTTATCACTTAGAAACATGATTTATGTTGAGATTCTCTGTGCCTGCTGAGCTAACTCAGGCCTCTCGCCGAGTGATCTCAATCAATATCAATTGAGGGCTCGCAGTATGCACTGTTCTGGATGAAATGCTTTAATTTACAACATTAAATACCTGTGGCATTTAGCTCAAATTGAAGTCGCTTTTGTTAATTAGATTTAAGCTGAAAATTTTCCATTCTCTTTTTATGAATTTGACCAAACTTTGGTTAATTACATATCTACTTATTCCAAAAGTTATTGTTAATACCATTATGAGTCAAACACAGTGACAGCACTAGAAAAAATAGAGATGATATTATCACAGCCCCGTTCTTCATAAGCTTAAAATTTACTGGTAGAATCAGTTAAGGAAACATATTTATACCAAGATGCTAAGTGAATAATATAACTTTATACATAGAAGAAATATTTAGCTGTTCTTGAAAAAAACACAAGCAGAGACAGCACACCTGTGGCACATGTGTCATTATGTTTTCATTTAAGACAATAAATAAAAATATATTAATTGGTTTTTCTATACTCAAACCTCAGAACTCATTTAATAAGACTACTGATGGTTTGCAATCCATAATAGAGTTTGTGGTTGCAATTTGGGCAATGGTCTTTAAAAAGCATTGCACAAAGTCTTGTAGGATGGAGAAGGGTTTGGAAATCCAAGGAAGATGAAATGTTGCTAACATACCAGTAATTACATGACTTGTCAGTGGAAAAGTCTCTCTCTACATATACATATGCACATGCATATATAGGTGCAAATGCACATACATGTGATATCCATGTAGATATAACACACATATGACACAAATATATTTGCATATATGTGTGCATTTAACATTAAAATCATACATGTAATTATAATCTGTTCAGTGTTTACCACTTTCTGTTCATAATTTTATAATTTTTCTTAAAACATATTTCCAAGACTGGGCGTGGTAACATGCACCTGTAATCCCAACTTGTGGGAGGCTGAAAGCAAGTGAATCCCTAAAGACTCTGATCTATGTAATGAAACACTGTAGACTCTGTAGACCGCGTACTAAAATACAAGTAAAATACAAAATTTAAAAAAAAGTTTTAAAAAAGATAAAAAAGAAATATTTGCATGTCCATACTCACTTGTGAATTTTTAATGAATTACTAGTTTTTTGATACAATTGTATCCTCTTCCTAATCCTGTTTTGTGAGGCATTTAGATCTTTTTCAGGTTATTCTTTTGCAGTAAGCAATAGCCTACCAGAAATATAAACCAATTTTTAACACTCACTCAGCTTATAACTTTCACAATACATCCACTATTAAAAATATTAATTGCAGAAAAGATAAAAAGATTTCATGGTTTTGTTCCTTAATTATTATTGGGAATAACTATTTGCTTTTATTTATTTAAGAACAATTTTTATGTGTTTATAATATTTTATATTCTCAATTTATAAGATACCTCAGTACATTAAGTTGCTGAGTTGATATTACATGAGAAAAGGATTCTATATCTAATGAACTGTGGGAAATTATTTTTATTCTCAGGAAATTAATTTCTGAAGATTGCCATTGCGTTTTGTGCATTATCTATAAAGGAACATTGATAGAAGCATTTATCAATCTTCCTTGATTATACGATTATAGAAATTTTTCTTTTATATAGTCCCAATTAACCTCATCAATCCTACAATAATCTACCCAGCAGTTGGAGACGTACAATACACTCCTTGAAGCATAAGTTCAAATTTGTCTTATTTCACAAATAACCATATATTTTTGCAAAGTGAATTTGATATAGGCTTACATAACAAGGATTTACTCTTACTGAAGCAGGCATGTGCATCAAAGTTTTTGCATACATGTTGACTGACATCTGATCAACTACATGGGATTGAGAAAGGAGGCCAAAAGGAGAGTGAATTGCTAAATTACAGATGTCAGGGTCCTATTACTAGAGATTCTGGTTCTATAATTCAAGCGAATGTATCTGCATTACTAATCATGACAGAAGCATCTGTGACAGACGTGCTTCTCTGATTAACCAATGCTCATTAAACTGCACATTGCTATGAAACTGAGGGCATCCTATAAAAAATATGTAAATGGTGGCTTAAACTGACATCCTAAAAACTTTATGTTGGAGTCAGCTTACAGCAAAGGAAAATAATAAAAGACAAAGTGATTAATGAAGTCATAAAACTATTTTTTTCTGAAAAAAAATCTAATGGGAGCCTCTTGTCCTGAAGAAGATTGTACACCAGAGGGTTCTGAAAAATCTCATATAATGGAAAAACTATAATAGAAATTTTCAGGAAATTCAGGCCTAATGTCTTATTGTAGGAAAGATTTAAATGATGTAGAATTTTGATTAAGTCTTCAATGATCCTATAATGTGAAAGTTGAAAAAAAATAGGTATTTCTAAATAAAATTGTATGAGCAGAGATACATAAAGGACAAAAACTGTAGAAATATTTTTTTATCAAGGTACAAGCTTTAAAAATTGGAATTATAAAAATAGTGCAGATCTATCCATATTCAAATGCTTTTGATCTAATATCTTTTTCTGTGGGAAAGTATCCAACGTCCTTTCTAAGAGGCACAAAATCAAGGTCTGGCCAAATAGCTCAGCAGATTAAAGCTCCTCCAAGCAGGTGCAGGGCCCAGGGGTTCGATCCCCAGGCCTGCTGTGCCGATCCTGCTCCCAGGGCATGCTGAGATAGCAATTAAGACTGGGCGTGGTGGCACACACCTGTAATCCCAGCTCTCAGGAGGCTGAACACAGGCAGATCACTAGAGTCCAAGCTAGTAGTGAGACCCTGAACACCCTGTAGACCTTTCCCTAAAATACAAAAAAATGCACAAAATCCAAAAAAACCCCACATGATAATACAAAATAATTGATCAAGACAATCACCATGATTCTCAAACAGTGTGTGTTATATACAAGAATAATCTCTTCCTTGAGAGTGTACATTTCAGCAAGAACACTGAACATTAATAATCCATCTGAGAAACTTAATCTGTAAATATTCTGGCATTCAACTCTATGATGTGCAAATACAGTAAGATATAATTGGATTAATCAGGAGGAGCTTTAGATCTGCATTTTCACACTGAATTTTTTTTTTCAACTTGATAAAGAAAAAGAAACCATCTTCAGAATTAGAAGCCCAAATAGTAAAATGACTATGGGTTAAACATCCTACGCATGTAATTTTCCATAAACCAAGTTCTGAAACTGTTCAAATATTTATATGATACTTCTCAAGTTGAATCAAATATGAGGGAAATATTGCTTATTTCAAAAAACACTTTTGATTAAGTTACAATTAGAATCTCCTAATTCACTGAAATTTCTCAAGGAATAATGGAGACTGTTGACATTTTAACCTTCACTTTCCAAAATCATGATACTGTAAATTGCCTGAGATAGGAAACCAGACCTAAATTCTTCTGAATATTTAATCCTAATATACTATTACATATGATTTCCGCAAGTCTGTGCAAGGGCAATCTATTTGACTGCTAGATTTTACTGCAGGTGGTTCTGGAAGAGATCTAATTTGGGCCCAGGATTAGCTGGATGTGTTAGAAGGAACAATTCTCTAGATTGCTGATTCTAATGTTAATAACCCAGATGTTAGTAAAAGCTGCCAGCTGGGAACACAATGACCAAATTCCCTGCATATGTCCTCTAATGATGATGAGTGAATCATTTGACCACAACTAGTGTTCTTGGCTTAACTATCAAGATTGTAACCTCATTGCTTCAGCTTAAGAAACACTTTAGAAATTCAACAAAGAGCATACAATTAAAAAGTTCACTGTTTGTCCCTTATTTTTGTGTACTCAAAATATAATCTGCCTTTATGTTTTGACTGTTTCCTAGGGAATATTCCTAAATTATGCACAAAAATGTCTAATTTTAGTGTGTGTCTACACACTAAGGAAAATTAGGCAATGTAGAGACATCAGTTTTCCACTTGTGCTTTTCCTCAGCTCTTAACAGAGATGATTGAGAAAATGGTTTGAATTAGCTATAAAGGACCAAGATTTGAAATGGTGGTGCTGTACTTCTCTTGGAAGATGCTCTCTCTCTCCTTCCTTACATTAAAAAGCTGGATGACAAACTGGCTATTAAAAACCAGATAAGTGAATTTCACAGTATATGTTGTCATGCATACTGTTATCTTCCAACCAGTTGTTCATATTACCAGATATGAATTTCTGTATCACTTGTATTTTTTTTTGTTTTAGTTCTAATTTGTATTATCTTTCTCTTTTTAAAAATGTATTGGAGTGAGATGACCCAGGGACCGCGGATCCTGAACAGATCCAGAGCCCAGGCCCGGTGTGTGACTGAGACTGCCCAGGGCCCACGGGATCCTGAATAGACCCAGAGCTCAGGCCCTGCGAGTGAGTGAGATGACCCGGGGCCAGCTGGATCCTGAATAGAACCAGAGCGCAGGTCCAGCGCAGAACCATTCAGCAGAACTCCCTGCAAAGAGGCTAGAGGCAAGACCCACCCAGTTGATTCAGGAGCAGAACATCTTGCCAGAGAGACACAAAAGGTTCAACTCTAAGGGCTGCAGCAGAAAGAAGTGGAGCACAGCAGCCAGATTTAAACAACACCCACCTGGAGGAATCTGAACTTCTTAGGTCCAGACCTGGTGCTAAGGAATAACTCTATCTAAGCTCTACACCAAAGGTCAGGAGACAGTGGTATACAAAATGAAAAAGAGAAGGAAAAAATGCAATTGCAGGTTCTGAGTCCACCCAGTACAATTGCAGAAGACACTAGCACTGAGGAAACTGGAAATAACACACCAGATATCTCGGAAATAAGAAGGTTGGCGGGAGAGAAACAACTGCAGAAAGGTATAGAAGATATCACATCAGAAATAATTT
>NW_004524711.1:395855-400216 GCF_000260255.1 Octodon degus | reverse complement strand
GGCATTTCATTGACCTTCTCAGACCAAAAAGCTACAACTCTTGTTGCATAGGTCCTGCTTTACCTTGGTCTTAACCATCCAGCAGAAAAGTATGAAGACAAAATTATAAGAAATAAAGCCATGCTGTTATGTTGAGCTGTGGGGGACTCAGATCAACAATTTCTGACATTGCCAGTGAGGAGGAAGATCCAATACTATTATGGACTGCTGGACTCTTTTAAATATTTTGCTGAGTTAACACACTTATAACATTCAAATGACAGAACTAAACAAAAAAGGGGATACAGATGAATGTCTATTTTGTATCTGTGGACTCAAAATGGTTAGGATAGATATATAGTTACAGTCTCTTAATGAATAGAGGGATTTGTTCCTAATAGTGCTTGTAAATAGGATATCATGTCTGCATCTTGTACAGCAAATAACCACTAGGAAGAGAGTATGTAATGTGTTAATTATTGAAACTGTCCTACCAATTTGATTTGAAACTGTCTCATTGCTATATGTCTCTCAATAAAATTATGGGAAAAAATTAAATAGCATTGCTATATACTAACAGTGAATTGTCTGAATTGCATACCACGAAAGAAATCACATCTACCATAGTTATAAAGCTTTAGAAAAAATAATCAAGATGAAAGTTCTCTGTGATAAAAAGTATGAAAGAAATTGAAAGCATATACACAGCACTCTTATTTTCTAAGATATTCCATGCTCATGGACTGGGAAAATTGAAATTGTTAAAATGTCTATATCCTGAAGTAGCTTCAAAGTGGTATGCAGGAAATTAAAACCTCAATCACAAGCTGGCAAAATCAGTTGAATAAAAGTGAAAATAGACTTTCAGACCTTGAAGACATCATTGCATCTAGTGAAAAGGTAAGAAAAGAGCTCTAAAAAAGCAACTAGGATGCAGGAAAAAATAATTCAATATCTGCAAGATGATGCAAAGATGAACAACATAAGTCTATCAGACATCAATGAAAAAGAAGTCAATACAGATGATATAAAAAGAATTTGAGCAGAAGCAATAGCAGAAAATGTCCCAAATATGGGGAAACGATCTGATATTCAGGGAACCAAAGCATATAGGATTTAAAATAACATGAACCCAATTAAAACCACATACAGACATATAATAATCAAGATCCCAGAAATTAGGCACAGGAATGGTATACTAAGAGCTGCTAAAGAAAAGAAATAGATCACATTTAAAGGAAAATTCATCAGATTAATGGCAGATTTCTCTTCACAAACCATCAAGTCAAGAAGAGCATGGAGCAAAGTAGTTCAAGTCTTTCAAGAAAACAAATTCCAACCTAGACTGATATTCCCTACAAAACTCTCTTTCAAGTTTAATGGAGAAGTGAAATACTTCCATGACAAAGAACAATTAAAGAATTTCATGATGACAAAACCAATCCTACAGAGACTATGAAAACATTCTAAATATGGATCAAAATGACTATAACTTCATGAATGAGAATGGAAAGAACCCACTAAATATAGTAAACAATTAAACACAGGAGAAGAAGTATACAACAGTAGTCTTTCTATTATTCTTTTGTATACAGCAGCAAAATATTTCTATCATCAGCCTCTACAAATGGACTTCTCCTGCACCCTACGGGTAATGATTCTGTCTGAGTCTACAGGGCATATTTCAACGAAATAGCAGTGGCTTAGTCCCACAAGTGACACCTGGACACCAGTAAGCATCATGGACACTGTCCACATTCAGACTAGAACTTTGTGCAATCTCCTGTCCCCAAAGTGTTAGAAGTGCTGGCCATATATTTGCCATTCCAGTATTTTTGTTATGTTTTATTCTCAGTAATTCTTTACTATCACGAAAACTTTTTCTTAGTTAATATTTTTGTATATATTAACCTAATCAAATACTACATGAGTACTCTGGATTGATCACAGATTTGTACATATGGTGCACACTACATTTTGGCCTCTTAGTTGTACTCCCAATTTAATTTTAATTTTTGAATATTATTTTGAAATACTTAATTTAATTTTTAATTAATTAATATTTAATTTGCTTTCTGAATATTGTTTAATTTTAATTTTTGAGTTATGATTTATACTGTTTCTTTGACTTACAATCTACTTATAAGCCACAGTATGATATTCCTAATATTAAAAACTTTAAAAAGTGTGTTTCCATTTGCCATTGACTTTGTATTAGTTTTTCCTTGTCTGTTACACACACACATACACACACACACACACACACACACACACACACACACATATATGTATATATCCTGACATCAGATTGATAGTGTTTTGTGGAAGTCTTCAATGACCTTTTAAATGGGTTCATCTAATATAATTATATTTTACATAGTCCTGCATAACTACTATTTAGAGAACCCTTTATTCTTTGTCCAGGACCACAAAACAACTTTTCTTGCCTTCTGAATTATGGTTTTTGTTATTTTCTATATGCTATATCTGGAGTATTAGAATTTTTCAAGTTTGTATAATTGTAAAATATTTTAGTTTTAAAGGTATGTTTGCCAAATATAAAATTTAATGAGGACAAATCTTTTTTTCAGTCCTTTGAATAAGTAAGTCTAGTTTCTTACACAATTCCTTTTTTTCCTAATGTTGAAGAGGATGCTTTTTAATTTTCTTCTCCATAGCTAATATTTTTTCCTATGAATATGATTTAATGATATTTTTCTTTAAAATTACCTTTGGAAAATTTAATTTTTTGTATCTTGGTATGATTTTATTCATGTTTCTTGTGCAAAAGGTTCATTTTTCTTGGAAATGTGGTGCTGTAATTTAAACCAAATTCAGAAAATTTAAATCCTTAAATATTTATTTCTTACCCCATTCTACTTTGAGAATTCTAATTATATGAATATATTTCTTGATTTTGGCACAGAGTGAACTATTACATGATTGATCTGCAAACTCTTCTTCATGTTCATTTTGGACAATTTTTATTGTTTTCATTTAAGTTTGTAAATTTTTTTTACAATGTGCAACCTATGATTAGTCTCATGTTATGCATTCATTTCAAAAATATTTCTCTAAAATTCATTCTGTCTACATCTTATACTTTCTCATTTCAATATTTGTCTATAATTTTTAATTTGCTATATAATTATTATTGATTTTCAATAAAGTTAATAATGATTTGAAAAATAAACAAATAAAAATATATATACCACCCTCCAACCCAATCAATAAATTCAGTGCACTCTGTGAAAACACCTAGTATAATTTTTACAAAATTAGAAAATGATATCCTGAAATTGTATCAAAAAAAATTCATGATTAGCAAAGGTAATCTTGAACATAAAGAAAAAAGCAGGAACAATTATTCTACCTAGGCTCAAAATAAGCTACAAAATTCTAGGAATTAAAGCAGAATGATTATGCAAGGTCCTAGAGTCATAATTCCCCCATTAAAAAAAATAACCTATGAGGTCACATAAAGATACTTGACATCTAGTTACCATAGTAAATGAAATCAATGGCAGTACATTGCAATCTCATGAGAATAATTACAATTAAAAATTTAGATTATATGAGCCAGGCATGATGAAACATGCTTGTCATCCCATCACTTGAAAGGCTAAAGCAGACAGATCACCAAAATTTTAAGCTCTACTTGTACTATATTGTGAGAACCTGCCTCAAAAATTCAAAACCAGTATTAAAATCAAAACCAAAAGCAAAAAGGTTAGTGCAAAACTCCTTTCGTGAAAGACAATGCCCTAGATGACTCCATTAATCTGAAATGTGCTGAGCATGTAAATCTACAGATATGGAATGTACATTACTCATTGCTCAAGAATGGGAGGTTAGGGGTCCAGGAGCAGCATAGACAAAGGTAACTGAATGAGTAAGAAGAATATTAATAAGTTGATTATAGTGATATGTGCATAACTTTGTGAATGCATTAAAAATGCTGATTGTTTACTTTAATTGAGTGGATTATATGTTGTAAAAGTTATCAGTAAATAAAATTGTTACAAAAACTGACTATTCACAGAGGACACTGTCACACTGACAAAATATGATGTATACCATAGATAATCTACATAACCTAAATTCTAATTGGGAATTAAGTGAAGTCTAGCAAGGCCTTAGGAAACAAGGTTAAAGTTATGCAGCTTTGAAATGAGTAAAGGTTGGAATCATTTTTAGGTGCATCACAGAAAATTCTTGGAGTGGAGGCCTGCCCATTAGCTCAGGTGTTTAAGTGCCTGCTGAAACCAAGCAGTCAGGCTCAGGATGCTGTGTTTCTATCCCTCATTCTCAAGCCAAACCAGACCTGCTCGAAAGACATCCTGCATGCCGCCCCCACCAAAAAAAAAAAAAAAAAAAAAAAA
>NW_004524711.1:383077-395699 GCF_000260255.1 Octodon degus | reverse complement strand
ATTTAAAAAAAATTTTTTTTTTGTATTTTTAGGGAAGGGTCAACAGGGTGTTCAAGGTCCACTGCTAGGTCATACTTGTAGTGATTCACCTGTTTACAGCCTCCCAAGAGCTGGAATTATAGACATGTGCCACCACACCCAGCCTGAATTGCTGTCTCAGTGTGTCCCAGGGGCAGGGTTAGCTCAGCAGGCCCAAGGATTGAATCCCTAGCCTCTGCACCTGCTTGCAGGTGCTTTAATCTGCTGCACTATTTGTCTGTCCCCTAAAGGGGATTCTGATACAAGGAAAGAGAGAGACACAGACAGTGACAGTGACAGAGTCAGAGACAACAGAGATGGGGAGAGAAGATGATTGTGAACATTTGAATGAAAGTCACTTGTCAAAATTAGTCAGACTCCAGTTTAAAGACCTTAAACTCTACAATACTGTGTCTGTCCAAGATTTCTGACCCCAGTTGTGAGAAATTAGTTCCGAGTAACAAGGAGAAGAAAGTGCTTGCATAAGACCATCTTCACTTCAGATGTCAACTGCAGAGCCAGAGCTTTACTCAGACCACCTTCAGATGTGATGACTCACTAGAAAACTCACAGAACTTATTGAACATTACGGTCATTGCTGTTTCTAAGGATTGGATTGTTTATACAAGGAAGGAAGTTCTTGTAAATTTTTAATCAGAAAAGTAACATGCTGGATCCCTGTCTTAAACAGGTAACTATGATTCGTCCAGTTTGATCAGGAGAGGAAAATGAAATAAAAAAGACAAGTACACTGGGAGCTAAAGTGGTAGAAATAGAACAGTGTTTACTTGCTTTCTTCTATGCATGTAATGGTATTTGAATGTTGTTTATCTGAGTTAACTTCTATGCTTTTGAAATTAATTTTAGTTAATTATCCTGCATTTGCCTATTAGCATATGATTTAATTGCATGTTTAATGTAAATAGCTCTAATCTTATAATTTGTATGTGTTAATGACATAATTAGATGAGGCACAATTATAATTTTAATGATGTCATAAAATCTTTATAAAGCATGGATAAGCATAAGTCTATGCCCAGCAGGGATATATATGTTCTTTAGGTCAAAGATTAGGGAAAATAAGTGAATATATATTGGCTAGATCCTCCCACTAATTTAACAGCTAATTTTCCTAAACAGTATGCAATTAGCATTTGTGTACTCCCTTTCTAAATTCATGCTTTTAAAATTTCTATATTCCTACTGAAATTACTATGTTAAAGTAAAAGGGAATAAAACTTTGAAAAAGTACAGTCCAGTAGCACTCTGAAAGGAGAGAAACATTTAATTAGAAAGAATAGATTGATGCATAGGAAGGCCCTCAGTACATTTAATTTACTTGCTCATTCTTTCTCTGACATCTATCAGAAATGCAATTGCCTTGAAGAGTTTGAATATAGGTCGTCTTGACCAGAATTAAATCTGAATCTATACATTAGACTCCTTCTGATGAATGAGAGATAGTCTTCAGGGATGGAAGAGAGATACATGTGAAGCTGAAAATGCAATGCAAAGTGCTTTACAATACCACAACAAAGCAATAAATGGTACTATAGAAATTAATAATTGACTTTGTTTTTATGAATATGAAAGGCTTTGAAGAAGGGATTTTAGTGACCTTTATATTGAACAGGTGAGGGAATTTAATAGATAAGATGAAGAATCAAGCAAATTCTCTCAGAAGTATCCTTTATTTATGGTAGTCATGCCACCTTTGTTATTATTTGATTTCTTATTTTGATTAATTTTAAAGGGAATAGGAGAACTAATAGGCAAGACATTAGAAACAAACAGAATTAAAAAAATACGGTGATAGATATACAAAAAGATTGTTACACTGCACATTGTCATCTTTATTGCCATTGATCAGATTATAGATATAAGCATAAAAACTGGTCAAAGTAAAAATTTTAGCATTAACTTCTATTTTCCAAAACCTGATAGAAATTAGTAGTACCATTTTCTTAACTATTCTCTTTATATACATACATATTTTCCCCTTCCTTTTCTTTTTATCGTATCTTTTCTTTTTTCCCTCATCTCAATTATTTATTACTTATACTCGGTTTCTTTCCCTTTACTATATCTATTGTACCTTTCAGATCTTATTTATTTTTCAAGTTTTTAAACTGGGGACAAAATACAATGTTTACACACGTAGGTCTCATTGCTTTCACTTGTGAGTATGACCTCTAGTTGCATCAACGGACCTATAAAAACCTCAAGTTTATCATTCTTTATAGGTGATTAGTATTCCATTGTATAAAAATACCACATCTTTTTTATCCATTCCTCAGTCAAAGGGCATTTGGGTTGTTTTCAAGTCTTATGTGTGACAAATTGTGCTACTACAAACATGGGTACACATGTATTACTTGGTATAAAGTTTCCTGTTCTTCTGAAAAAAAAATACCCACAAGGGGAATAGTTAAGGCAAATAGGAATTCTGATTCTAGTTTTTTGAGGAATCTTCACACCGATTTCCATAGTGGCTGTACCAGTCTGCACTCTCACCGATAGTGGGGAGTTGTCCCTTTTCCTCCTCAGTCTCTCCAGCATTTGTTAATAGTTGATTTCTTTTTTTTAAAAATGTTTTTATTAACTTTATTGAGGAACATCAATGAGGCACTTTCAAAACCAATTAATAGGACAGTTTCAATAATTAATACAAATGAAGGACCATTTTGTACCTGTGTATAATAGCTGATTTCTTTATGTAAGCCATTCTTCACGGGGTGAGATGGAGTCTCTGTGTTGTTTTAATTTGCATTTCTTGAATGACCAGTGCTATTGAACACTTTTTCACATCTTTATTTGACATTTTAATTTCTTCCTTGAGAGGGTGTTTTCATCTCAGATGCACATTTTTGGATTGGGTCTTTGAATTTTAGGAAACAGATTTTTTTCTATATATTCCAGATATGATCCCTTTGTCTGAGTGAATGCTAGTAAAGATTTTTTTCCAGGTTGTGGGTTTTCTTCTTCCTCAATTGTTGATTAATTGTGATGTGCAAAAACCTTTTAATAAGATGAGATCTCAGTTATTGATTCTTTAAAGTATTTGCTGTGCAGTTTTGTTTTTGTTCATGAACACTCTGCCTGCCCTACGTCTTTAAGATTTATTCCTACTTTCTCTTCCAGTACATTTAGTGTTTCTGTTTTAATATTCATATCCTTAATGTATATTAACTTAAGTTTAGTGCATGGTGATAGACCTGGGTCTAGCTTTAGTTTTCAGCAGGTGGAGAGACAGATTTTCCAGCACCATTTGTTAAAGAGGCTATCCTCCTTCCAGTGAACATGTTTGGCACCTTTGTCAAGGCTAACGTGGCTGAGTGTGTTTTTAGTTGTGTCTGAATCTTCTAATCTGTTCCATTGATCTTCTGGTATGTTTTTTCCCAGTACCACGCTGTTTTTATCAAGGTAGCTTTGTGGTATAATTGTAAGTTAGGTATTGTACTACCTGCTGCCTTGCCTTTGTTGGCCTGGATTTGCCAGGTCTTTCCTGGTGCCAAATAAATTTTAGGAATGTTTTTGTTAGATCCGTTAGGTATGGTGATGATATTTTGATCAGGATTGTATTAAATCTATATCACAGTTTGAGGAATATAGCCATTTTCAAAATGATGCTTTTGCTAACCATGAATGAGGAACATCTTTCCATTTTCTCGGATCCAGTTTGAACACTTTTCTCAGATTATGGTAATTTTTATTATATAGATATTTTATTTTCTTTTTAGACTAATTCCTAAGTATTTTACTTTTGGGTGTGCTATCACAGTGGGTTGCACTAGGTATCCAAGTAAAATATCATGTCATCTGCAAATAAAGGTAGTTTAACTTCTTCTTTACTATTCTTATTCCTTTTATTTCCACTACACAGCATTCTGCTACACAGATAACAAACACACTGAGACAGAAATTAGAGAAACAACACCTTTTACAATAGCACCATGGAAAATGAAATGCGTTGGAATTAATCTAACTAAAGAACTCAAAGATCTTTTCAAGGGAAATTACACTACAATTAGATATGAATTAACTTGAAGAAGTTCCAATAACAGATCAATGACATTAGAAAAATAAACTTCCTGGACAGAGATGGGGACCAGGAAGGGCTAACTTGAGAAAATATATGTTTCTTTTCTCTAACAGATTTTAATATATTGTTCTTGTGCTGAATTTCTAGGACCTTTATTACTATATGTCTTGGTATAGATTTATTTTGGTTTATGCTATACTGAGTTATATATGCCTCAATTAATTTTATTTCAGATTCTTTCCCCATGCATGGGATGCTTTCTGCTATTTTTTCCTGCAACCATTCTTTTTAAGTCATTTGTGTTCATTCCTTTTCCATTGATAACTATCACTTTTATATTGTTTGTTCTTGCATAATATTGCAGCTTTTGAATTATTAATTCTTGGTTCTTTGTTACTTTTAAGAAATCTTTCCTTTCTTGGGTCGCTAGATGCAGAGGTGTTTTCAAGTTCTGAATGTCTATCTTCACTTTCATTCAAACAGTTTTGTGAAATAGAAAACAGCAAATCATCAAGAAGATTATATACCATGACAAGGTAGGATTCCTCCAGGGATGCAAGGATGGTTCAATATATGCAAATCTATAAATGTCATACACTATATCAACAGAGCCAAATTTAAAAACCACATGATCATCTCAGTTGCTGAAGAAAAGGCTTTTGACAAAATTCAACAGTCATTCGTGTTCAATGTCTTACAGAAATTTGGAATAGATGGTCTCTACTTCAGTGTGATGAAAGCAATCTATGACAACCCAACAGCTAACATAATTCTAAATGAGGAAAAACTGAAATCTTTTACTCTCTGATATGGCACAGGCAAGGATGTCCTCATTCACCACTCCTATTCAATATAGTTCTGGAATTGTTAGCTAGAGACATTAGACAATAGGGAGAAATAAAAGGAATAAGAATAGGTAAAGAAAAAGTTAAATCATCTTTATTTGAAGATGCCATGATACTTTAGTTGGAAGACCCAAAAAACTCCACCAAGAAGGAATTAGAATTGAAACACAAATTCAGTAGCATAGAAGGATAAAAAGTCCATGCCTAAAAGTCAATAGCATTCCTCTACACAGATAACAAACACACTGAGAGGGAAATTAGAGAAACAATAACTTTTACAGTAGCAACATGGAAAATGAAATACCTTGGAATTAATCTAACTAAATAAGTCAAAGATCTTTTCAAGGAAAATTACAGTACTCTGTAAAAAAAGATCATAGAGGATTTCAGAAAATGGAAAGATATTCCCTGCTCCTGGATAGGAAGAACCAACTTTATGAAGATGGTCATGCTCCCAAAATTGTTGTACAGATTTAATGCAATCCCTATCCAACTACCACCAACATACCTCACAGAGCTAGAGAAATCATTCCTAAAATTTATTAGGAACCAGAAAAGACATAGAATAGCAAAGGTAATCCTGAGCAACAAATACAAGACAGGAGACATTACAATTCCTGACTTAAAATTTTACTTTAAAGTTACTGTGATAAAATCAGCATGGTATTTGCAACAAAATAGATCTGAGGATCAATGGACAAGATTAGAAGATGCAGAAGCCTCTATGAACACACTCATCCACTTTATCTTAGACAATGGGGACAAATGTACTTGCTGGAAGAAAGACAGCATCTTTAACAAATGGCGCTGGAAAAGCCCTCTACATGCCGAAAACCAAAACTTGACCCAGGTCTACCACGATTTACTCGGTTAAAGTCAAAATGGATTAAAGATATGAACATTAAAACAGAAACACAAAATATCCTGGAAGAGAAAGTAGGAGGAACTCTTGAAGACATAGAGGTATGCAAAAAGTTCATGAACAAAAATCAAATTGCATGGGTAATACTTGAAAGAATTAACAAATGGGGCCTCCTCTTATTGAGAAGTTTTTGCACATCCAAAGAAATTACCAATAGAGTGAAAATACAACCAAAAATTGAGGAAAATTTTTAGTTCATAAGCCCCTAGATGAAGGTCTGCTCTCTAGAATTTATAAAGAACTGAAAAACATTAAGAGCCCAAAATTTAAAGACCCAGTCCAGAAATGGTATCGAAGATGAACACACACTTCTCAGAGGATGAAATTAGAGAAGCAAATAAGTATATGAAAAAATTCTCCACATCACTAGCCTTCCATGAAATGCAAATTAAAACAATACTGAAATTCCATCTCACCCCAGAAAGAATGGTTATCATAAAGAAATCAATCAAGAACAAATGTTTGAGAGGCTGTGGGGAAGAAGGAACCCCTATCCACTGTTGGTGGGAATGTAGACTGGTGCAACCATTATGGAAACCAGTGTGGAGAATCCTTAAAAGACTAAGACTGGAAATTCCATTCAAACTAGCTGTCTCTTACTGGGAATTTTCCCAGAGGAACTGAAAGTGTCATATCTTAGTGATATATCTGTACCTATGTTTATAGCAGCATAATTTGTGATAGTCAAATCCTGGAAAAAATCAAGGTACCTGAAGAATGGATGAAAAAGACACCTGAAGAATGGATGAAAAAGATGTAGTTTTATACAATGTAGTATTACTAGGCTATAAAGAATGATAAACTCGAAGGCTTTATATTGAAGTGGATGCCACTTGAAGATATACTCATAAGTGAAATAAGCCAGACACACATGTATAAATATCATATAGTCTCCCTAGTATAAGAACTCAAAAGAAGAAATACAAATAGAAAGGTATAAAAGGAAAGCAAGAACTTAAGTATTACACAACAAAGAGAAGACAAGGAGAAAATCTAAGAAACATGACAAGTGTAAAGCCATACATTTATATGCACAAGATGGTTAAGGCAATGATTCTGAGAATCTTCAGCAGGTCTTTGGAGTTACTTGGTAAGATTCTTACCCTGACTAATGATATATGCTGATACATGTGAGCTAAGCAACTGTACTGAAGACAGCAATGGGTAACATTAGGGTCATGCTTGGAATGTCTGTCATTTTGGTCTTCTAAATACATGCTGCTTGTTTTGTCATAGCAATTACTGCCATACTGTCTCCCAAGTAAATGTTTGTTTTTTAAAAGGGTAATAAATGAAAACAAAAGACAAGAAAAAAAAAACACTTTTGAGAGCTGTTATGGTTTGGGTGTAGTTGTCGCCCAAAAGCCTCATGCAATCATGTGGTGGTTTGTAGAGTTTGTGATTAATTTTTGATCCAATGCTGGGCTGATGGGTATGAGTGCTATACCTGCTTTGGTGCAGGCAAGCTGAATACAAGTGTAAGGAGGGAAGAGAGGCTTGTTAGCTGCCTCCACTGTTGCTCCTCCCTTTGCCTTTTCTTGCTTTCCTGTGCCATGAAAGGCTGACCTCTACTGTGTGCCATTCTGTCTTGGAGCCTGCTGAGTATGGACTGAAACCTGCACAAACTGTGAGCTAAATAAACCATTCCTTCTTCAATTTGGGGTTTCAGATTTTTTTGTCTCAAAAACAAGAGAAAAGTAACCAAGACACCAGCTCTTAGTGGAATTTTTAATTACCTGGATATCTCTTTGAATCTGTTCTATACATTCTACTTCTTTGCTGAATTGATAATTCAAGGCTTCCATCATTTTTCTATGCTCCTCTATCTTTTATCAATGTCTTCAACAGATATACTCAGCGATTCTTTCATTATAGTTATTTCCTTTTTGGTCTGAGAGATTATTTCTGATATGATTTCCTCTATAACTATCTGAAGTTGATTCTTTACTGAATTGCAATTGAAATTTCAAATGTGTGACTTCCAGTTTCTTCTATGTTGGGGTCTCCTGGACTTGTTCTGGGTGGGCTGGGGGGGCCTGATAATAAATTTAGCTCCTTTGTCTTGTTATATTTTTATTTCACAAAACTCTTTATTTTTATTTCTTTTATAATCCTTGTGAAATTCAGAGAGTATGTAGGTATATTAATATTCTGAAGACCATTCTAAGAGGAGTCTGTTCTTTGTGGACATCTTCCATGTGTTGGAGATTCTTGCTTTGTTTCTGTTCCACTATCCTGCCTTCCCAGTTAATTGAGAGTGGAATTTTACTTTATACTTGGCTATGATCTCTGACTTTAGTTGTAAAACTTTGGTGCAATTATTACCCCAGTGATTCCTGATATTGTCACTCAAGAGAGAACAAGTATTTAAATGATTTTATGAAGGAAATAAGACTAGAAATTGCCCCAAGTCAGACAGTAATAACTACAGTAGTTGCTGATATTATGATTTTTGTTAAACTACATGTACTATGGATGGCAGTATTTATCTCTTTGTTGTAAACTCGTATAGTTCAATTTATTTAAGTTTAACTTATTGGACTTCAGTGCAATTAAATCTTCAGGAAAATATCTGAAACCTAAATTGCAAATTTAAAAGGTACTGTGTGTGAAGTTATTGTATCTATAAAGTAATTTTACCTATCACTTTTTTGTCTCTTAAAATAATATGTAAGGCAACTTGAGTGAGTGCTTTGAGAAGTGTTACCTAGTTCTAATGTTTGCTTAGTACTTAACCAAATTTTCTGTTCTGTCCTATACATTTACACTACAGTAGCCCAATTCATTCTGTATTCTTTCATTAATGAGCTCTGTGCTTCTGGCAGTGTCCTTAGTTTCCTTACCAGTTGCTACAGAAAGTCATGATATATCCGTGTGTCTCTTGCAAAGGCTACAAAAGACACAAGCAATATTTCTATGCAACACTAACCCTTTAACAACTACTGTGTGTTTCTGTTTGTTGTGCCTTGTTATGGGTGCTCTTTTGGCTAATAAAGTAGAGTTGGTGTTCTCCTAGTTAAAAAAAATAAAACAGATATGACATCCTAGTTACAGAGATACTAGTAGCAATAATAATAATATCAAAAAATAGAAATTGAGCAATTTTGATAACTGTTCATTGTGTACTGTAGACCACAGGAGCAAAATCTATGCTTATATAACAAGTGGCAAATTGAGAGTTTGCATGCTAAGTGTTTTCCCTTGTTAGCATGGATTTATCCTCTGTTCCTCTGGTGGGGCCAGTTGCCTGGTTCCAACTTCTTTACTTCATGGAGGGTGATGGGCCAGACACCTGGATTCCCCATGCCAAGCTAGCTAGCCAGAGTTCCACGCACCTCCCCACCAGTCCCCTCTGGAGAACGGGTCAGGTACCTGGTTTCCTCCAGCTTAGCTAGTACCCCAGAGTTCCAATTATCCTCATACAGGACCCCCTTCCTTTGGGTGGTATCCTTTTTTATAATAAATATTTTTATAAACTCTGGCATATCTGTATCCCATATTAGAATTTGCAGAGAGTGGATAATGTTGACTATTTTGTTTAGGTCTAGAATATAAAATATACAAATTGCCACACTAAAACTTTGAATCTGCTGTATAGACAATTTTTATTGTTTTATAAATCTATAAAGACTTCTAAAACTGAAAAGTTTTGTGATTAAAACTGTGTTTTAGAACAGCAATTCCAAGGATAGCCACAGAGGCTCAGCACAAGTTACATAGCTGGGATTGGAAATTGGAGCCTTTTACAAAATGGTTTAAACAGAGATGTGGTAAATTAAGGAAGGGAAATAAGTTTACAAAATAGCTGCATGTTCCTGTGACATAACTGTTATAAACACAAGTAGGGATCAAATATAAAACCATACACCATTCAAATGATGACACAAGAAATGGTGCTTAACCAAGGGAAGGAAAGAGGAGTAAACAAGGGTTAGGCTGTGCACATGGCAATCCTAACAACTAGGGTATAAAATGGAACCAGAAGGCTAGACTTAGGATGAAGAGGCGTCTCTTGAAAATGCGGTGAAGCAAAGTTAATGTACTAAATCACTCGGGTTTCTTTTCGTACATTAGGCAAATGAGTACCAGTTTCACAATTCTTGCTAAATCTCATTTTCTGTACTAAAATTTGCTGAAATCTTGTGTTTACATATATTTCTATCTATCTGTCTGTCTATCTATCTATCTATCTATCTATCTATCATCTATCTATCTATTATGGACCTATCTATCTCTTTTTAAAGAGAAAACCTTGAACATGTGTGTTTAAGGAAAAATGTGCCACTGTTTTTTTTTGTGTGTGTGTATGATTTTTTTTTTCCAGCACTGGGAATTGAATTCAGGACCTTGCACTTGCCAGGCAAGCTCTTATTCTACTGAACTATCTCCCCAGCCCCCACTGTTTTTTAAATCAGAAGTAAACACTAAAACTAAAATTAAAATAATGAATATTATTCAATTAAATATAAGTACAGTTTATCATATAGTAATTTATTCAAATATGTTATGCTTACAAAGTGAAGTTTTGCTTAGTTTACCTTATCTTAAAATAAAGATGAGCTTCTCTCCTCATATAACAATTCTACCATTCTGTACAGAATATTTACTGACCCTGAGGAAAGTCATTCATGGGGGAACACAATTAACTAAATGATGCTTCATTTTCCCCCAAGAATTTGGACCTTTTTGAGTAATAAGAAAGGAACTGGGTATAAGCTCAGACTTCTGTTCATAGTCCCCTGAAGAGATAAAACTTCTAGAACCTAAATTTAAAGCATTCTGTCTTTTTTCTCCTTTTAGAGTTTTCTGGCCCTACTCTACCTGAAGTACCTCAGAGGATTCGGCAAGGGCGTAGGCAGCAGCTGCTCTGTTTAGTGGAGCCCTATGTGAGGGGAGAAGATAGTGGTCAGTGCTGCCCAAGCCCAGATAGCAAAGTGCACTCTTTACAGAACCCAGAACTGGTAAGGAAGGCCCTAAGAGGATCAAGATCACGATTACATAACAAAGGGAAAGAAGAACAAGGCTGAAGAGGACAATTACACTTCTTCCACATCTCAAATCATCTCCTAATCACCATTATTATGAATAACACAATTTAGGGAAAAAAATGCAATGGATAGAAATACAACTGCAATGAAGAGATGCAGTTTAGCTGTAAGAGACTGAATAATGTGGACATCAATTAGTGATTAGTGTCAAGGGAAGGATTGATAAGGATTTATGGCTCTTCTGTGGCTTAATTTACGTATTTGCATCATGCTTAGTCAGGCCCAATTTTCATTGCATCACTTATTATACGTGACGTGTCATAGTTTATTACTGTTTATGAATTTCAATTTGAATATATATGTGTGGATTTTCTTTTCTTTTTCCTTTCCTTTCCTTTCCTTTCCTTTCCTTTCCTTTCCTTTCCTTTCCTTTCCTTTCTTTTTTTTTTCCCTGTGGTACAAGGCATCAAACTTGGGACCTTGCACGCCGCATATGAGACCTCTGCGGAACCCTCGGGACCCATCCACCCCTGCGGAATCCCGCCACAAAGCCCACCTAGTGAGTGAGAACTTCTAGGACGCTCTTGGGACCCCCAGCTGAATACACAGTTTTTCAGCTGAACATGGATTATTTTCTAAAATAGACCACATACTAGTCCATAGATCATGCTTAAGTATGTGTAAGAATACAGAAATAATCTCATGTGTTATTATGGACCACAGTGCAATGAAACTGGAAATAAATGACAAAAGAAACCAGAAAAACCTCACAAATATGTGGAAATTAAACAACACCCTACTCAGCAATCAATGGGTTACAGAAGATATTAAAGAGGAAATTCAACAATATCTGCAATTCATTGAACATTCAATCACAACTTATAAGAATTTATGGGATGTGATGAAAGCAGTTCTCAGAGAGAAATTTATAGCCATGAACTCACACATCAGGAAAACAGAACGGGAACAAATAAACACCCTAATGTACACCTCCGACATCTAGAAAAGGAAGAGCAAACCAAACCAGATCCAAAGATGGGAAGAAATTATAACTTTTAGAGCAGAAATTAATTCAATTGAGAGGAATCAAACAGTTCAAAGAATTAACAAATCAAAAAGCTGGTTCTTTGCAAGATTAAATAAAATTGATAAGACCCTAGCTAACCTCATAAAAAACAGGAAAGAAAAAAAAATCAAATACAAGCAATAAGAAATGAAAAGGGTGCAATTACCACAGATCCAGTGGAAATTCAGAAGATTATCAATAGCTACTTTGAGAATCTTTACTCTCACAGAATAGAAGACACAGATGAAATGGACATATTCCTAGAAAGGTAAAAATTAATGAAACTGAATCAAGAAGATATAACACCTCCAAGTAACTGAATAACAGCCAATGAAATATGAAATGTAATAAAAAGAAGGTTAACAAAGAAAAGTCCAGGTCCTGATGGATTCACAGCTGAATTTTGAAGAAATTTACAGAAGATATAATCCCTATACTCCTCAAACTCGTCAATGAAATTGAAAAGGAAACAGTTCTCCCAAAGTCATTCCTGGAAGAAAGTATCATTCTGGTACTAAAACAAGGGAAAGATACAACTAAAAGAGAGGACTGCAGGCCAATATCCCTCATAACATTGATGAAAATATCCTCAAAATAATCCTAGCTAATAGTATACAGCAAATTGTCAAGAAGATCATACAACTTGACCAGGTAGGATTCTTCCCAGGGGTGCAAGGATGGTTCAATATTTGAAAATCTATAAATGTAATACACTATATCAATAGAATAAAATCTAAAAAC
>NW_004524711.1:375778-378042 GCF_000260255.1 Octodon degus | reverse complement strand
AAAAAAAAAAAAAAAAAGAGATACCATCTCACCTGAGAAAGAATGACTATTATACAGAAATTAACCAGTAACAAAAGTTGGAGAGGCTCTGGGGGAAAAGAAACCCTTATCCAATTCTGGTGGGAATGTAGTCTGGTGCAATCATTATGGAAATAAGTGTGCAGACTCCTTAAGAAACTAGGACTTGAAATCCCATTCAAGACAGCTATCCCCCTACTGGGAGGAATGGAATACGTCATATCATAGTTATATATGTGTACCTATGTTTATAGCAGCACAATTTGTGATAGCGAAATCTTGGAAACAACCAAGATGCCTGTCACATGAGGAATGGTTGAAAAATATGTGGTGTTTTTATACAGTGGATTATTACTCAGCTATAAAGAATGACATACTTGAAGCATTTATATATAAGTGGGTGCTACTTGAATATATACTAATAAATGGAATAACCCAAACCCACTTGTGTGAATATCGTATAGTCTCTCTAGTATAAGAACTAAAAAGAGGAAACACAATAGAAAAGTATAACAGAATGAATATGAAAATGAGAACTTGAGGATTGGACAACAAGGACAGGGCAAGGAGAAATGATGGGATACGTGACCGGGTAAAGCCCTACATTTATACACACAAGATGGGTAAGGCAGTGATCCTGAGAAACAGCAGCAGGTTTTTGAACCTAGCAGTTAATTGGTAGAATCCTCACCCTAACTCTATATGCTGATATCTGTGAACAAAGCAACGACAATGAAGATAGCAATGTGTGGTAGAAAGGTCATGCTTGAAATGTCTGTCATTCTGTTCTGCTAGATACATACTTTTTGTCATGACATACCAATTATGCCATACTGTCTCTCAAGTATTTTTTTTAAAAGAAAGGGTAATAAATGAAAAAAGACACAAGAAAAAAAAGTCACAGGACTATCCTGTTACAATGCTGTATATGGTTGGATTTCTAAATTTCTGTATAAATATATGTAATTGTTTATTCATATTCTTTATATATTTTTAATTTAAAATTTTTTCTCCATGTTCTGTAGGGACATAAAGTTTAGCATTTCAATACTTGATAGTGAATATCTGTTCCATGTTATGCCTAAGATGTTTTATATTCAGACAGATAGTGTGGTTGGACCCAGCTGCGTATGTTGGAGGGTAATAATAAGCTTTTCTTCTTGAGAGTTAACAACCTAGGTTTGCAGACCAAGAATTGGAGAAATGGAGGAGCTGTAAGGACAGTCAGCATTTTGACCCTAGCCTTTCAGGGTCAGCGAAGACTTGGGAAACAGGAGAACCCGTACTGACTGTAACATCATGCAACTCAGTT
This sequence comes from Octodon degus, assembly GCF_000260255.1. Taxonomy (NCBI): domain Eukaryota; kingdom Metazoa; phylum Chordata; class Mammalia; order Rodentia; family Octodontidae; genus Octodon; species Octodon degus. The sequence continues at coordinate 376,712 of NW_004524711.1, read as the reverse complement.
GTGTCTGAAATTTTCTGATCAAGGAAATTATGGGGCCACAAGCAACATGATCGATGATGTAGCGTTTGCCTCAGGAGAGTCACATGGAGAGAGGGCATTCTCTCAGGCTTTCACGGAGGACAAATTGGTCAAGCAATGGCAGCGACTCATCCACATCAGCTGACACTGATAAAGGATCTGCAAATTGCTACAGGATAAATCTTGAGGGTACTTGAGTGAGCTTATCAGATAGATAAGTTACATTTTTTTGTTATATAGTTCTTGCTCTATCTTGGTCTTACCCATTCAGTAGAAAAGTATAAAAATGAGGTATATAAAGTAAAGCCATATTAATATGCTGAGCTGTGAATGGCTTGAGTCAACAACTTCTGTGGATAACCCACTACAATTGTGGACTGCGGGACTGCATTGGATTGTTTTGCTGAATTCACACACCTATAGTATTTAGGTACCAATGACATCTAAATTCATGCACCCATTTCTGACAGGAATAAACAAAAAAAAGGGATACAAAGCATGGACCATTTTGTATCTGCATATACAGAATAGTTAGCATAGATATACAGCTACTTTTGCTTAATTCAATGAGAGGAAAGATTTGTGCTAATAGTGTTTGGACAGGATATCCTGTCTCCATCTTGTACTATGGATAACCACTAAGAAGATAACAATGCACCATGTATTAATTATTGAAACTGTCCTATTAATCAGTTTTGAAGCTGTCTCATTGCTATTTGTTTCTCAATGAAATCACATAAAAAACCTTCACAGGTCCCCTTCCTTAAGTTGTGAACAGTATTTGTTGACATAACCATTATCAAATATAGAGGAAAGATTGTGGATGTAAAGTCAGTAGCAATAAGTCAGTGAATTCAAATTTGACTCTACAATTATAATCTGTGTTGGACACTTTACTGTTGGACATGAAAGAGAG
>NW_004524711.1:371575-375678 GCF_000260255.1 Octodon degus | reverse complement strand
TATATAGGTCTTGCTTTAGCTTGGTCTTAAACATCCAGCAGAAAAGTATAACCTTGAAGCATAAAAAGTATAGGCATATTAATGTGCTCAGCTAGAAAAGGCTCTAGTCAACAACTTGTGACATGGCCAGTTCTACTGATAACTCACTACTATTATGGATTATTGGACTATATTGGGTTATTTGTTGAATTTAAGCACCTACAATATTTGAATGGCAATGGAATACCCATCTCTGACAAAACAAAAAAAAGGGGGATATAAATGAAGGACCATTTTGAAGTGAATATGTATAGATACTTTCTCTTAGTTCAATGAGAAGAAAGATTTTGTTCAGACAGGATATCATGTCTGAATCATGTACTATGAGTAACTAGTACAAAGACAACAATATACAATGTATTAATTATTGTAACTGTCCTACTAACCTGTTTTGAATCTGCCTCATTGCTATTTCCTTCTCATTAAAATTAATTTTTTAAAAAAGAGAGAGCTGTGTTGTGGGGACTTTTCGGTTTGCTCATACACACCTTTTTCTTGGAAAAGCCTCTGCGTCACAGAGCCTCTGGACAAACAAAGTGACTTCAGCACCCACCTGCCTCATGCCCATTTGTGTTCCCTCTAGCCTTCTTTGACAGGACATAAAACTACTTTGCACTCTTCCTCATCTGCTCTGTTATTTATTGTCATGGGGTGGTATGGATAGACTTTGCCCTTAAAATATAGGCCAAAGAACCATTACTATTTCTCAAAGGAGTTGTATCTCATTCTTCTTTTGGTTTTTACAATCTCATTTACTCATTTATAGAGTAGTGACTAGGAGATTAAACCATTTTCCAATCAGCTACCTTGCACATCCAAGTTATTTGTTTATTTATTATTTATTTTACTGTTAAATAATACAAAATAGTGTGAAAAACAGCATGAAAAATGATACAAGATTTCACTAAGCAAAGTAATAGGAATTCAACAATGGTTGCTCTATTAAATGAAGTTACAAGACATTAGGTAGCAACTGTTCTGTTGGTCCAAGTCATTTGACAGAACTTTTAAATTGGTCATATGTCATTTAATGGACAAAATTTAATTGAAAAGTTTCCTTGTAAATGTTTATATTTTGCTATTTTACCCTTCAACATATTATTGGATTTATGCTAAATGACGATTTGCTCTTTCAGCATGCAAATTTTCACCACACATGAGCACCAGTCTTTTGTATATTTTTGCTGTCATTAACTGACTATATTAAGCTGAATGAAAAATTATTTTTACTAATTTTTATCACTATTCAACATGCCAAAGATTTAAGGGCCAGTCAAATAGCTTAGTGGACTAACGTGCCTACTTAGGTAGAGTGCAGCAGCCAGGTTTCATCTCTGAGCCGGCCCCACCCACAGGGTACACTGAAACATGATTGAGACTGGGCCTGGTGGCATGCGCCTGTAATCCCAGCACTTGGGAGGCTGAAAACAGAAAGATCACTATGAGTCTGATCTACGTAGTGAGATCCTGTAGACCCTGTAGACTCAATGCTAAATACATTTTTTTAAATGCTAAAGATTTAATCATGCAATCTCTGTTAGCATCATGTATTACTTAAATTATTTGAAGACGTGTTTATAGTTGAAGAAGGAAAATAGTGAAACATGTAATATTATTTCTTTCTTTTGAGCTTAATGTCTGATCTTTCATACTTTAGAGGAACCCAAGGAACTAGATTTCAAACAAGGTCTTACCTTTTCAAATAGTAGCATGGTTTCTTTCTATAAGACATTTTTTTTAGTTGCATGACACTTTTGAACCATGTATAAGAAAATGTTATGTTATTTGCTGTAGTGACACTCTATCTTCTCTTGTATCTGGTACCGAGAGTATTGTATTTGTCATTTAATTTGCTAGGTGGTATTAGAGGCAAGAATGGCACAAGAATTTGCAGAAAGGCTATCAGTGGTGTGATAGTATAACTCTCCTTTGGTTCAGAGAGCGGTGCCCACTATTTTACAGTACCTGTGGTGACAAGAACATATACATGACAAGTTGATCTTTACAATCAAATTTATGACCCTGTCTCTCCCACTTGAATGTAACAGAAGAAAAAATTATACAGCTGATCAAATTTTGTTTTACTAGAAATTCAGTTCAAATACAGTTTAGAAAAGCTCTCCAACTTTGGCTATCACATTCGTCTACCACATCAATTGGGTGAAATAGTATTCAGTTTTTCATGTATTGATATATGTAGGCCAGGATTCATAAAATAGACACATTAATAATTTGTTTTTCCATTGAGTTATCATATGCTCAATGAGGATATCAACATATAATGTATAAGATATGACTAAGCAATATGGTGAATGTTTAAATTTTTAAAAAATGATCACAGTAAATGACAGCTTGTCATGGGTACCCCTTGTTCTCCACTGCTTTGAACTCAGTTAGCTCATCATTGTATTCACTATCTGAGGCAGTACTAAGAGTCCTCTTACATGAATGTCTTTAGTTGTGCTGTCATGACTGCCTAGATGTCCTGAATCAATTTCAAACATTTACTTCTTATGATCATTAGATTTGGGGCAAGAATCAAAAGTCACATGGTTCCAGATCTGGTGAGTAAGATCAATGAAGACACACTGGTTTGAGCATTCTTCCCCTTTTCTGTTGTATGACAATGGACAGCAGAATTCCCCTATTTTTTATAAAACTTCATAAAGACAATAATGATAGAGAATTTTCTGAACTGCTTCTCTAACTGGCAAAAATGATGTAACAGTGTGGGAAGTTAGAGGGAGTATTTTGAAGAGGATTATTGGCAATATATCTTTTACTGCAATATTTTTAATTCAAACATTCACCATATACTCTGACCTTACCACACTTACCTCCATATTTAGACTGACCTAAAAATAAATAAAATTTATATTTCATGATATAATTTCATGCAAAAATATCATAAATATACAAACATTAATAAGATATTTTAAATAAATAGCTCTTTTTGGTGTGAGTTCATTTAGCATTTGTAGACCTTAAAAATATTAAGATGAATATGAAAAAGTTTGTAATGCAGAAGTAAAAACTGCACATAACTAAAATCTGTAAAACTTGAAATAATAATTGTATATATAATATATACAATTTATAATATTTTTTTAAAAGAGAACAATGTAACACCATTATTCATCAATACTTACTAATATTTGAACTAAAATTTGGATTTTTCTCAGGTAAATAAGGTACAATTTTGAAGTAAAGAGAAGAAAGGAATAAAAATATGCTATAACATCTACAGACTACAAAGAATAAAAATGAGCTAAAAACATGAAAGATCACATATGAAAGATGCCTAACATCACTAATTATCAGGGAAATAAAAGCAAATTATGATTGAACTATCAGTTCATATCCTTTAGGAATGGTTATCAAAAGCAAAACAATAGCAACTAAAAATTCTCAAATAAGCAAAAAAGAAAAAAGAATAAAAAGAGAAAGAAAAGGAAAGAAATGAAATAACAAGTATCAATGAGCAAATGAAGAAACTAATACTTTTGTGCTTTTGCACACTGCTGGTGGAAATTCAAAATACTCTAGGTTAGGGCTGGTGAGATAGCTCAGTGGGAAAAACACCTGATTAGGTAAGTACAGGGACTGAGGTTCGATCCCCAGCACCACAGGCCATGCCTGCTCCAACACTGGGCATGCTGGGCAGCCACTGAGACTGGGTTTGGTGACACATGCCTGTAATCCAAGCACTGGGGAGTCTGAAAATAGGAAGACCACTATGAATCAGGGCTGTGTAGTGAGACCCTGTACAAATACATCAAAATCCTATAGCTGTTGTGGATCGTAGTATGACTGTTCCTAAAAATAAATAAATAAATAAATAAATAAATAAATAAATAAATAAACTATCACATCTTCCAGCTCTTGTACTTCTTGATACATACTGAAGATATATACTTGAAGGTATTCATTGCATTAGTCCTTTTGCGGTGTCACAGAACACGGGGCTTCAACTACACAAATGCCTTGTCTTACAGTTCTAGAGATGGAAGGTCCTTATTATGCCTAAGATGTTTGAAATGCAGAAAGATAGTGAGGTTAAGCTT
>NW_004524711.1:367440-370889 GCF_000260255.1 Octodon degus | reverse complement strand
TTAATGAATAGAATGATTTGTTCTAATGGTTTTTGTAAATAGGATCTCAAGTCCGCATCTTGTACAGCAATTAACCACTAAGAAGAATGTATGCAGTGTGTTGGTTATTGAAATGTCCTACCAATTTGATTCAAAACTGTCTCATTGCTATTTGTTTATCAATAAAATTATCAAAAAAAAAGCCTCAACAAAGTACTTGTGAATAACTGCAGAACATCCTCCAAAATATCATACACCTTGACCAAATAGGTTCTATCCCAGAGATGGTTCAACATATGAAAATCAATGAAAGTAATACATCAAGTAAAAAGAAGCAAGGTTAAAAAAATCACATGATATTATCAACACATATTCCTTAATTAATGATTCACCTGTTTAACAACCGTTTGAACTTATGACCAAGGGGCAGTGTTGAGGCCTTCCACCTGCTCCATGGATTTGTTATCTGCATTCAGACTTCCGATGCAGGAATGTGACTGGCAATGCAGCCTTATTGTAGCTGCTTCATCAGTGTAATACAAATGCAATTTACGCTGATGGTACTGCACAGGATTGTAATCCTTGTTCTGTTATGCATAAAATTATTGGATATGAGTTAGGAAATAAAAGCAAAGACATCAAAAAAAAAAAAAAAAAAAGAAAGTCCAATATCAAGGTGCTGGCAATTTGCTTTCCTAAGTGGTTTCCTTGGAGACCTCCATGTTTCCCAGTATCTTCATGGGGCGTTTCTTCCTTGTGTCAGGCAAGTTGAGAGACAGAAAGAAAGAATGAGGCCAAGAGTGAGATACTTTTCTTCTTGTACAGTTTCTAATCCTGTAAATTGCAACCTTAGCCTTATGACTTTTCAATGCATCCTAAGAGCTTTATGTTTATATAGAATCACTTTGGGGGATAAAGCTTCAAGAGAGAGATTTTTGTGGGGACACAATTCAGGCTAAAATATCCCTTAAAGCTAAAATATGGAAGCAAATCCAATATTTATTTTGGGATAATGGACACACACACACACACACACACACACACACACACACATACATATGGATATGTTATTGAATGTTATTGAAGCTACAAGGGGGATAACATTGTGCCACAGGGAGCTGCATGGATAAGTCTTTTCAAAAATCACTTTAAATGAAACAAACCAGTTCTGAAGAAACAATTACTGCATACTTGCATTTATGTGAAATATCTAATGATAACATTCAGTCTCAGGATGCAAAACAGTGCTTTCTGGGGCTGCACGGAATAGAAATGGGCAGTTAGTCTTTAGTGGGCATCTCTGTTACTTTTCTCTCATTGCTGGTACAAATAACTGACATCCAAAATGAAAGAAGGAGGGCTGGCCTAATAGCTCAGCAGACTAAAGTGCCTGGTTAGGCAGAGCACAGTGGCCAGTTCAATCCCCTGCGTGCTGTGCCAGCCCTGCCCTCGGAGTGCGCTAAGACAGCAATTAAGACTGGGCATTGTGGTTTGTGCCTACAGCCCCAGCACTTGAGAGGCTGGAAACAGGAAAATTACTACAAGTCCGATATACATAGTGAAACTCCATAGACCCAGGAGACCCTGTCCTAAATACAGGGAAAAAATGAAAGAAGAAAAGGTTTACTTAGCTCACAGTTAGTGGGGGCTTTAGTCTTTACTCAGCTGGCTCCAAGGCAGAGGGGCACATTGGCAGAGAGAAACCTATCATGGCAGAAGCAAAGAGCAGAGGAGAGCAAAGGGACTGACAGCAGCCTGACAGCTAGCTAGCCATTCTCTCCTCCTTACATTGTGTTGCAAATTCTCTGCCACAGGGCAGACGCAGCATCCACACCTATAATAACCAATCATAAACTCCTGAAGCCACCCCATGGCTGCATCAGGTTTTGGGGAGACAACTAGACACGAACCATAACATTTTGCCCCTGGATCCCCAAAGATTCATGCACATCCCTTTATAGGAAAGGCATTGTGGCAACTCCATCTCTAAAAGTTGCCAGAATCCTAATAGTTTCAGCATTGCTGAAAAATCTGTGTCCCAAGTCTCTTCCCAGATGTTAGACAAACTCTTATCTGTGAAAGTTTAAACACTTCCAACCTTTAACGGAACAAGATAAACATTGTCACTCCACAAGGTATAAACAAGAGGGAATACACAGCATTGTGACCAACCAAGTTCAAAATCCAGGAGGGCAAATATCAAGTCTTGTAGTTCCATGTGGAACATCTGAAGCAATCTGTGACAAATTGTGAGCTCCAAAAGCCTTACATGGTTTCCCCCCTATAACACTTGTGGTGGTAGCTCCCATGGCTTCTCTGTTAACCTTTGTTCTCTCCCCACAGTTTTCCTTAGATGATACACATTCCTGGTTTTTCCAAACTTTTGGGGTATCCACTGAATAGGCTTCTCACTCACAGCTTTACAAATTGCTCTTTCAGGGGAACATTGCTTTGCTTCCCTGGTGTTCTGAAATCTAGGTGGAATTCTTCTTAATCTCAGAATTCCTGCATTCTGTAAGCACCTATAACCAGTGCCACATAGATGATGCCAAGGTCTGCTGCCAGCTGGATCAGTAGCCAGGCTTCCTTCTTTCATGGCTGTAGGGGACAGATACTTGGATCACTGAGCATTCTGACCTTGATTCTGAGGAATAAGGTTTCCATGTTAGCCTTATATTGGAACCTGGTGTGGCCACTTCTGCCACTTTGGAACACTGAGCTCTGTGGCTTTCCCCTCAAAGCAAAGTCCCTAACCTGTGCAATTGTGAGACTGCAAAGTGTGAAGCATCCCTAACCTGCTGCCCCTAGTGATGACCTCAGCCCATCCTTTCTATTTTCTTGTTCCTTCCCAGCAATGGAGATTCACTCAACTCTCTCTCTCTCTCTCTCTCTCTCTCTCTCTCTCTCATCAGCTCTATCTTTGTATTCCACAGCTTTACTGGAGCTTCCTTTCTGGCCAAACTCACAATATTTTAAATCATTGTTGGGCTCATTTCTCTTCATTCTCAACATAAATCTGATGGAAAGTCCCTAACAATAGTCATTCCACTGCCTCAATATTAGACTGATTTGAGATTTCTGTTAAGATTAAACAGTTTGCCATGCTTAATCTCAGTCTCAGTCAAAGTCTCTGCACATATACAAAATGCTTTCTTCCAAGCCAAAAACTCACATTGCTTGGAGTCCAACAAAAAAATACAGTCCTTCTTTCCAGGAGGAACCTCCCCAGTCTGGTCTTTACAGGCAGGATATCTACTATCATGTTGGCCCTCTGAGCTCTGACCAGAATCTCCCATACAAAACAGCTGAAGATATTCCAGCACTTCACTTGTAGGCAACCTCTTCAAACATATCCTATCTCTTCCCATAAGCAATTCCCAAAAGCTTGTAATCCACATGGTCAGGTAGTCACAGCGAGGGCCCCACTCCTGGTATCAAATTTTCTCTTGGTTACTTTTCTCTCACTGCTG
>NW_004524711.1:348262-360240 GCF_000260255.1 Octodon degus | reverse complement strand
AGCCATGTGGATGAGTCACGGCCATTGCTTGACCAATTTGCTCTCTGTGAAAGCCTGAGAGAAAGTTTTCTCTCCATGTGACTGTTGAAGACACAGGTGTTGTCAAAGACACCATTAACAAATTCTGGTAGCACAGGACATACTACAAAGAATCTACAATGGAGATTTCAAATTATTAAAAAGTTTTGGATAGCAAAAGAAAGCTCCCAAACAGAGTGAAGAGACAGCCCACAGAATTATAAATAATACTATCCAGTTGTTCTACAGACATAGGACTAATATCCAAATTATGTAAAAGATTGAAAACATCAGTCTCCAAATTTAAAGAACTAATCCAAAAGTAGGCATCTGAAATGAATAGATGCTTCTTAGAAAAGGAAGTGAAAATGGCAAATAAATACACAGAAAAATGTTTAACATCACTGATCATTACAGAGATCAAAATGGAAATAATTCTAAGATTTCATCTCACTCCAGAAAGTATGGAAGTTATCAAGAAATTAACCAAAAACAATACTAGGGCCAGTCAAATAAGTCAAGAGATTAAAGTGCCTGCAAGCAGGCGCAGGGGCCAGGGGTTCAATCTCTGGAACTTCTGTGTTGGCGCCACCTGTGGGGCACCCTGAGATGGCAATTGAGACTGGGCATGGTAGTGGTTCCAGCTCTTGGGAGCCTGTGAACAGGCAGATCACTATGAGTCTTATCTAGTAGTGAGACTCTGAACACCCTGTAGACCTTGCCCTAAAATAAAAAACAAAACAAAATGAAAAACAAATGCTGAATCTTCTCTACTGTCATAGGGCATGAAGACTGGTGAAATCCTTGCAAAAATCAGAGTAAAATTTGCACAAAAATCTAAAAAATAGGTCCCATTTGACCCAGGTATTCTCCTAGATATCTTCCAAATGAACGGAAAGCATGGACACCAGTGTTTGTAGCAGCACAGTTTGCAATAGGTAAATCTTGAATAGAACACAAATGTTCTTCAACTGATGAACTGATGAAATATTTTTATACTGGAATACTACTCAGCCATAAAGAAGGATAAAGTTGGGACATTTATAGGTAAATGTATGGACTGTGAAACCATACTTGTAAGTGAAATAAATTGAATACATATATGGGAATATTTCATTGTCTCTCTGGTGTGAGATATTTAAAGTGTAAATAAGGACCTAAATTTCTAAGAGATATTGTGAAATAGGAAGAAATTGTTCAGAGGAAAGGAGAAATGGGGTGGGGGAGGAAGGAAGGGGAAAGAAGAAAATTAGAAAAAAAGGATAACATGGAAACACATCTTTGTAGATAAAGAGGAGAACAGAGTTTGAAGGGAGGGGAGAGGAGTAGGGAAAAAAGGAACTATGATATACCAAGCACGGATAGGAGCTTCCTATGATGAATGTGACCATTACGTATGTCTAAATTGTACCAACATACTTAATAAAAACAAAGCATAAATTGTAGTTCACAATGATGGTTTTTAATGGTTTTCTTTTTAATAATAGCTTGGCGGGAGGAAGGTAACTGATTGCATTATAGGAAAACTTTGTTCTGACTTCTGAGAATTTTTGACCTGCTGATATGCAAATAGTTTCTGAGGAACAATCATTGCCTAATGGAAACTAAAATAAATTGTTAATGATCTGGCACAAGAATTTTCCATAGAATTCAGTCTAATTTTAAATTCAGAAAGTTCCTCTGAAATAATTAAATTAAATCCATTGTCTGAAAGAGAAGAAATCTGAAGCATAGGAATATCAAATTTTATGCCCCATCTAAGAGTCAGATTATTGTTTGCATTTGTTAATTCAGATATCAGTATTCTTTCTAATGACATGCTTATTTTTGCTGAACAAACCATAATCACTACTTAGTGTCATTGAATAAAAACCCTCTAGTTTGTGTCCATATTCATGTAAATGAAAGCAGTGTGACTATACATCAAGTGTTGGCCTGTCACACCAACTTTCCAGAAGCAATTCAGGTGAGTTTCAGGACTATTAAAATAGAGAAAATATACGCAGGGATCTTAGAGATACAGCTTTATATACATTAAGATCATTGGATTAACTGCTCAGTGTTTATCAATATGTAGCTTGTACTTAGCAACTGTTTGTCTTGCACCGTTTCCTTTAAAATAGATTATTAGCTAATTTGAGGTTTAAAAACAGTGATAGAGTTTCCATGGTCAGAAGTACACAGAAGTTAATGGCACAGTAACGTCTAAAGTTTATATCTAAACTTGAAATAAAGGTCAAGGCTGCCAAAGATCAAGTAATAGGCTCTGAAGAAGAAAAAAAAGTGCTATTATCATGCCATCCAAAGCCTCCTGCTTGGAGATGGATAAGTTTGCCCAATATGAAGAGCAGCTTTGCTCAGTGATGCTGAGAGAAAGCAAGCTGAGATTTACCAGCAGTCTCTGGAGCGGACACGGCTCAGCAGTGCCTAATCCAAGAAGAGATGATTACGGTGACTTCCCTGGCCAAGGTGGATCTTCAGAGCACTGCAGCTAAAAGTAAGCCTGCGGAGAGAAGTTAGGAGAGAGCAACTGAGGCAGATTAGGCACACAGGCAGGGACACTTTGAAGTACTTTTCAGATTGTACAAACTGGAAAACAAATGTGTCCAGAGTAACTTTTAGAAAAGTTAGACTATTGCCCAAGTTCCTAAGGGCAGATATTTTTCACCTATCTGGATTTTTATCTAATGGAATTAAGAAATTGAAATATGCTTTTCAGTGCGGTCTTCATCCACTGTCGTCAGAAAGAAACTGGGCTTGCCATTCAGGAATCTAACTGAGCTTGTTCTACTCTAGCAAATTCTGCTGAGGCATATTCACTTACTGACTTCTGCAAAGAAAGATATTTTTTCTTTTTAAGTGAAATATTAAGGACAAAGTTTGGCGAGACAATGTACTCCTGAATGACTTATGTGGGGAGATATTGACAAACAGCACCACTGGACCAGATGTTGGGAAGGCTAAAACCTGACAGAGGCACTTAGGGCATCTGTCAATCCTCACTGGAAAGAAAATGACGTGTGCATTAAGAGTTCTTAAGACATGGGATGAATGAGCTGTAGCACAATTGCTCTCAGCTTCCTGGGACCTTTTTCTCCTCCCCTCTACTGTTTACTATATGAAAATCATTATTGGTTGAAAATTTTACCTTACTTCTGTAATATAAATAATAAATACAGTAATTTTATTTTTTCCTATTCTTAAAGGTTGTTTCAACTTGTATTCTCTTTAATAATATTCAAATCTGTAAAGACTTGACTCCTCTCTCTGTGTGTCTCTCTTTGTCTCTCTGTGTCTCGGTCTCTTTGTCTCTCCCTCTCTTCCTTCCCTCCTCCCTCTGTCACTCTTTTTTTAAACTCAAACTCCATGCTTATATTTAATAAGATCTTAGTGGATTTGGAACAGGATGATCAGAATTTTTTACACTGAAAAAAAATCACATATGATAATATGTATGTGAAAAACTAAATTAATCCAAGATCCAAATGTTGCATTGGGTGTATTTTTTTATTTTGCACATTTCTAGTCACTTTTGAATACAGCTGATAACTGTCAAGAATCAAAGGATTGAATTCCTCTAAAAAGTATCAATAACATGTGTTACCTTCTTAAAATTTATCAGGTTTTAATATATAACATGAAGCAAACACTTGTGAAAACGTTAAATTTTCTCTGTCTTTAATCTTTAAATACATTTGCTTTCACAATAACTTTCATATTTCCTCATATGTAAAAAATAAAAAGTCAAATTTATGGTAAGGCACTACTGACAAGAAACAAGATTACACACTGTATATAATTACCAAGCTGTAGAAACACTAACTAGAAGGTTTTCTGTGGAGCTTTTTGTCTCATAGAAAGAATAAATTAGCACAAAAGCAAAAGCTAGAAACCTGAGTGGCTGTAATTATTATATCCAGTGCTCCGCTAAAAGGCTTTGTTACTTATGTCATTGCAGCATTGTGATCTTGGTGAGTAGACATTCCAGTTTCCAAGGAGTCACTTACACCAGGGAGTACTGCACGTGTCCCATTGGATTACAAACAGTGTTTACTACCTGGACAACTGGCTCCTGTACTGTCCAGAGACCAATTAAAAGAAGATCAAGTTAGTCTGTTTGCTGGAAGAATTGATCCATATATTTTGGAAGGGATGAAGTTGTTATATAATGAGAAAAGACATATGTGGAACTCAGAGGAGTCTCTTGAGTGTCTCTGTACTTCCATGTTCTATCGTGACTGAAAATGTTCAAGTAAAATATAATTAATTCAAAAGGGGTGTGGTGTCTAGTAGCTCAGACATATCATATATGAAGATCTACCCTGTCCTTTGGTGAGTCCCTGTTCTCAGAAAAACTAGTGACTAAGAAGAAAGGAATATATAGAAAGAATTGTTGAAGACGAGAGAGAAAGAGAGAGAGAGAGAGAGAGAGAGAGAGAGAGAGAGAGACAGAGAGAGACAGAGACAGAGACAGAGACAGAGATCATTAATTGCAGCTTAATTCCAAATCAGTTGCAGTGAGTGGAATTTGGACCATTAGCTTCCTTTTTGCTTTTTAAGTTTCCTCTGAGGAAAAGAATCTCATCAGACCAGCGGCAATATGGTAGACCCAGAGATGTACTTTCTGGATGTTCTTTCAAACATGTTTGTTGATCAGTGGTGGAAAGTACAGTCAGAGGCAGCTCATGTTTCTAAGACTTTTAGGTTCTGCCTCAGGAAGAAAGAGCTGTTTTCCTAAGGTCAACTCTTTATTGAGAATCCTGTGTAAAGTGGCTGAGAGAATCAAATATGAAAGTACAGCAATTGGCCAAGTGCACAGTTCATCCTCCTAGGCTCTCCACTAGATTAATCAAGGCATTTTATCTTCCTGTCATGGTTCTTCTCAGTTTCACTGCCTTTCCTTCATAGGTATTGATGTATGAGAAGCATCTTTGTGCTCCCATTTCCATGTCAGCATCCTTTTGTAGAGGAGACAACGTGTTATATTCATTTTCTGCTGCTCATCAAAGCCTTATTGTAAATATAAATATTCATTATTAATTTATAATTCTATGTAGCTATTATCTAAGAAGATAGATAAGTGAAAAGTAATCACTTCTACTTTCTTTAACAATTATGACAAACAAATAGTCTGAGGAATAGTAAAGCCACCATTTCCGATGAAAAAACAAAAAGCCTCAAAGAGAAAGAAATACCTGAGGAGGCTGAGAGGAAAGCTGTATTAAACTGTGTAAGAGCACTCTAATCCAACCCTGAGCAGGGACGGCTGCTGTTGGCAGGATAGCTCTCCAATTGATCCACGCTTCTCACTTTGTCCCTCTGACTTTCCATATATAACACTCATTCCTCATAATAGGAAATTTGAGTTCTGTAAATGATGCTTTTTCTAAAGCAATTTTCTTAATGCATAGACAACTTCTACAACTACATTGCAAATATAGTTACTAGCAATGTTTATTTAAGTGTTTGGGTTAATGATAACAGTTTTATTCTACATGAACTACTGTGTCAGCCAAAGAATTTATAGCTACTGAAAAATTTAAAAAAATAAAAAAAATGTAAAAAGTATGTACTTCCTTGTAGTCAGGGTTTACAAGGGAAAATATTTAATATTTTAAATAATTTATATGATTATTTTATAATATTCACTGAAAGAGTCAAATGCAGAAGAGTGTGCGAGATCTTGCCACAATCTAGAGACCCAAAGAACCCAGCTGATGGCCTAGATCACATGACAATGTCCTCCATGAGTCCAGCTAGAGGCCTAGGGCTCATGACAATGTCTCACAAAAGTCTGAGTCAAGGAACTACGCTGGCAAGACCCAAAGGTCAGTGGTGAAAGATAGAAAGTCTACAGCAGTGAAGGACCTATGCCAGCGGGCTGAGGGGTCTGCACTGGAGCCAGGAAGTCATGCTCAAGGACCAGAACTCTCCAAAAAGAACTGCAGCCATGATCCGTGACAGCAAGAACCTCCTCTCAGGATGAGAACAGCTGAGTTCACGTCAGGAAAACCAGTGCGAGAAGGTTCTGCAAGAGAATTAACAGGTCATCTTCTTCCACTCACATCTCTTTCCATTTCATTAGCAAAAATCCTCAAGGGGGCCTTCCACACCCAGCACCACACAGATTCAGTCCAGCTGGGTTTCATAAGTTGGCCAGCAGATAACCCACTACACATTTTCTTATTTCAATCTAATGTGTAACTGTAACAAGTTGATATGTCCTCATATTAGCAATTCTATCACATCAACGACTTTTCTAAAGTACTTGAGCATAAATATTTAGCTGTTTCATACCAAATAATAGCAACCACACATGGAATACTTAAGACCCCTTAATGAGAGTTTGATATCCCTGAGAATGAAGATATTTGGTACAGTGTTGTACTTTTCAGGGTAGCAAAATTAGTTTCCTACTCTTTAGCTGTTATTTTCTTCAGTTAAGAAGAAAAATAAAATGAAACACATCAGTAAGATACACGGCAAAAATCCACAGGCCCACCCCGAAAGTGCAGCTGGACAAGATAGATAAAAGTAGAAGCTGCTGAGTGGAGCTTCTGGGAACTTCATCCAAGACCCTCAGCATCATCTTTCTGTGCTTCTGCTTCTCTGATGGAATGAAGGTACGATATTCAGTTTGTCACCCCTGTGGAATGGGGGACTAACTTGAAGACACAAAACAAGCACTAAGGGTACTAACCTCAATTAATGAAACGATTGGGTTCTGGTAATACAAAGGAGTCACCATGCTTAGCCTGGAGTGTCTTCCTCAGAACACCTTTTGCATGGGAGAGATTCAGCCTTCCCTCTCGTTTGAGCCACTCTTATCCTTGACAGCTGTTGCTAGCTCCAGAAAAGAAAAGCTGCGAAGGATAGCGTGCTTTAGCCTGACTGAAAAATAGCAGTTGTTTGATGCAATTATCATGTGACATGAACTTTGCCCATATTGATCCATTGCTGAGTTTAGGGTTCTACAGAAAATTTGTCTTTAGTAACAATTACATGTTTTTAAAGTGTTCTCCAACGGATGCTACAGACATTTATTTTTTCTGCCTCATGGCTTTGTGAATAACATATTTTAGTTTTATTTTCTGGAGCACCTTTGGGAACAAAGAAAGCTGCAAATGTGAAATATTTTATGCTTGGGTAGCATAATTTTTATTGATTGCAGGTAGATTCAGAACTATTGAGATTGTTTTAAACACTTTTCAATGGTCATTCATTCCTATTTATTTTTATTTGTTGTATTTAGTACAGGGTCTACAGAGTCTCACTACACCGATTGGACTCCTAGTGATTCTCCTGTTTTCAGCTTCCCAAGTGGTGGGATTACACACACACACACCACCACACTGAGGCTTTCTCAGCACACACTGGGGGGCAGAGCCAGCACTGTATGTGGTGCCAAGGATCCAGTTCTGGTCCCTGCCCCTGCCTAGACAGGTGCTTTAATCCACTGAACTATCTGACTGGCCCACACTCATTCCTTTCATTAATATCATACAATAGAAAAAAAGTTAACCTTAAATGTCTAATAAATCACTTACCTGTAGATGGAGTTTTGTAACTATACTATTTATATAATTAGAATCATTTTAAAAACTTTGATTTCTGTTAGTTACATTGTCTTTTACCTAAAAGTATTACTTGATAACAATGATACTTTGGTATGATGATAGAGACTATGTACTCTGATTGGATTATTTTTCAATTGTACAGTTAACAATCCACTATTACATAGGTATCAAATAAGATTGAGGTAAATGACTGATTCAGTTCATATTACTCCATGTCAGGGCAAGTAAAGTCTAAGAATTTATAATTGCTTATCTTAAAAGTCATCCTGTGCTTATGTGAGAAAAATATGTAAAAGATAGATGATACGAACTAGGGCGATAGATCCTTTGTGATAGGAAAGAGGGCCGAGATAGGGAGAGAGGGAGAAGGCTGAGCACAGGAAGGGGCTAAAATAAATTAAAGTGTGTTATCTGCATGTATCACTCCCATGATGAATGCAACCGTGATGTACTACAAGCATATATTAACAAAAATGAAAAATGTCCCTATACATTCTGTGTTGGTTAAGAATGTATTTTGAAAATATTTGATTTTTCAAAGTATTTTCCAGCCAGATAGTTCAGTGGACTAAAGCACCTGCTTAGGCAAAGCATAGGGACTGGGGTTCAATCCTGACACTGCATGCAGTACCAGCCCCACTCTGGGGTACACTGAGACAAGACTGAGACAGGGTGTGGTGGCGCATGCCTGTAATCCCAGTGCTTGGGAGGCTGAAAACAGGAGGATCACTATGAGTCTGATCTGTGTAGTGAGACCCTGTAGACCCTGTACTAAATACATAAAAAAGAATATATATATATATATATATATATATATATATATATTATCACTTTAAGACTCAAGGATATTATAGTAAAATTTCTTAAATTATCAAAATTCAAATATGATTATGAAAATTAAATATTAGAATTCAAATTCTAAATCTCCTTCAACGTATTTCATTTAAAATGCAAAAACATAAATAATGAATTTTGTGATGATAACATTTTGAAGCAGGATATATATTATGGTATAAAATAAATTCCATGGCATAAAATTAACAAAATTTAAACTGGCATTATTTCTTCACTCAGATTAAGGAAACTAAATTACCTGTCAGTCTTTTTGATGTAAAAATAACAGGATTATTTTACTCTGTTTCTATTTAACACTAGCTCAAATAAGAGAATGAGGCTAATACTATCTATTTTTTCAAGTATTCTTTAAAAAACTCATATTTTTAACTTGTATAATCCATTTCATAATATGCTTCTAAAATAACTTTTCCTTTCAATTATAATTTGTTTATGATGGAACTGCTTGCTAATATGTCTAAGTAGCGCTCTCTGTACAATGCCCAACTCCTGTGGTACTTTTCCTTCTGCATAAAACTTTCCCGGCAGCTGTTGTGCAGAAACCTGTGAACACTGTGAGTGTTGAGTGATGAGAAAAGCAGTGAACAGCCCAGACCTGTGGGCAGCACCACCAGGTCACCCCCGAGGCCAAAGGGCTCCCATGTTCTTTGTGTAGATGTTCAAAAAAGAGCATACGAGGCTGGGGAGATAGCTCACCAGACTAAGCACCTGCCTAGGCAAACGCAGGGACTGAGGTTCAATTCCCAGCACCACTTGCCATGCCAGCCCCATACCCCAGGCATGCTGAGCCAGCCACTGAGTCCAGGCATGATGGTACATGCATGTGATCCCAGCTGAAAACAGGAGGATCACTCGGGTCTGAGCTGCCTAGTGAGACCTTGAACCAAATACATTTTAAAAATGAACATAAGGAGAAAACCACAGAAGTCCTTGCCAATACTTCAGAATTTTCCAGTAAGTAATTTGAATATAGGAAGATAATGTCAGGGGAAATAGAAGTCCAAATCTGATGAATCATCAACATAGGATAAAATATCTATTATGGCTTATATTGAGAAGTCTGCCTGAGGTTCCATGTGCTCATAGGTGGGGCTCTGGGGAAGTGTCTAAAACATGGATGGGTATGAGACTGGAGTCCACTTATGGGTTTAGAGCTGGGTGTGATGTTGGAAGATGAAGAGGGGGGAAGAGGTGTCACTGTGGGCATGGCCTCGATCTGTCTATTATCTATCTATCAACCATCTTTCTGTCATCTACTCATTATATGTCTATCATCTATCTACCTATTTATCTATCTCTATCCATTATCTATCATCTCTCTATCTATTATCTGTCTATCATCTATCTATCTATCTGTCTGTCTGTCTGTCTATCTATCTATCTATCTATCTATCTATCTATCTATCTATCCATCTATCATTTACCTACTATTTTCTATCTTCCCATCTGTCCCTCACTTTCATGGCCCTATGCCATGTTGCCAGCCCCAGAACTTACTATGGAGTGAAACCTATGCAAACTTTGAACTAAAAATAAAACTGTTCTCCTTTAACTTGTGGTTGTTGACCATTTTTTCTTGAGCAACAATTAGAACAGTACACTGTGATAAAGAAATAAAGGATTGTAGCTAAGGGAAGCAATAGGACAAGAGCCATCAAAAGGCCACTGTCTGCATTTTTCCTTTTCTGTTCACAATGACACCCCAGTCAGATGAAATTCACAAGCCTGGCATCATTTTTAGAGATGTGGTGTATAGAGGAACAGTTTCAATATAAAATATATGTGTGATTGTGTAAGGGATTTGTTAGGCTTATAGGATGAGAATTGGGAGTGTGCCAGTGGTCATTTGTAAGATTAGAGGTAGAAGCATCCAAAATGGCCTTTTGTCTGCTAGAAAACTGAAGAATACTTTAGTAGTCTAAAAACAAAGGTCTGGAAACTCAGTAGTCACTGATGTGAGTATGTAGGTAGTTTGAAGAGTCAGCATTAGTTTTTTGTTTTTTTTTTTAATGTATTTGGTACAGGGTTTCACTATGAAGCTTGGACTCATAGTGATCTTCCTGTTTCAGCCTCCCCAGTTCTTGGATTACAGGCATGCACCAACATGCCTGCTCTTGGTGGCTGGTTCAGCCTGCTCAAGGATCAAACTCCAGTGCCTAAGAGTCTGCATTAGAAACCTGAGACCCTGCACTGAAAACCTGAAGAAAATGGAGACCAACACTCAAAGGCAATGGTGAAGATTGAAGCTCCTCTAAAAAAGAGAAACCCTTCTTTCTGATACCTGTGGTGAGCCTTTCCCTCTCACTCTGCTGACCTGCATGTCAGTAATACACAGATATATCCAGAATTTACTAATTTGCTAAGGGGTTCACATTGAAATCAAGCTGACATATCACAATTAATGCTCACAGAAAGTGAAAATGGGATAAATATAGAATAACACAAATGAAGGTGAAGAGCAGGAACTTCTCTGGTTTTCTCCTTATATTCCTTTATGAATATCTTCATGAAGGACATGTAAGCAGACACTTTGCCATTTGGTTACTGGGGTGGTTAGGAACCATCCTGATTATACTTTCTACTGGTCTGTGTTGTACAGGTAAAAAGCAGGTTGCATAAACATTAACTGAAATAGCTTTACAGGATGAATGTTGATAAATGTAAGTCTAATAGAGGGTTTGATAGCACAAGGAATTCTGCTCAAATTGCCTAGGATACAGTGCAAGAAGAGAAGGAGGAAGAAGAGAAGGCATACATCATCGTCGAGTAAAGGAAGAGTAAAACATCATGTGTGTGAAACACTCCTTTTCATTCCAAAGCTTAGCCAAGTCAAAGGGTTGATAGAAGCAAGTAGAGACAGACCAAGTAAAGTATTATATTGAGGGGCACAGGCTATATCTCATCCACATTATGAACTAGGGGAAATTTGTGTTATGCTTAGAAAAAACGTTTGGCATCGTGGCACCTGATCTTTAAAGTGCTGGTTATTTGATGAATGCAGCAAACTAATAATGCCACTGATATGTAGTATAATATATGAAATGTCTCACTCCATGGTTACCAACTACAGAGTAAATCAGAGTCAAAGAATAAGCATTGCATGTCCAGCTGCATTCCATGGACCTTCTGTGCAGTCTGTGGGAGAATCTGACCTTCCTCATGGATCATTCTTTCCTAGCTAGTTCCCCAAACCCTGTCTCCAAAGCTGCTTCCTATTATTTTTTTTTTTGTTTCTTTGAACTTCAGCAACCTATCACACTGCACCAGCACAGGTGGGCTGTGAACAGGGAAAGAATATGAATTACAAACCATCTTCTTTCTTAAAAAATTGTTGGGCCTAGGGAAATAGCTCGGTAGAAAAAGCGTTTCCCTGGCAAGCGTAAGGGCCTGAGTTCAATCCCCGGTTCTGGAAAATAAATAAAGAAATAAAGAAATAGTTTTAATTATTTATTTATTTATCTATCTATTTGGTACAGGGTCTTGCTAAGCAGCTCAAACACTTAGTGATCCTCTTGTCTCAGCCTTCCT
>NW_004524711.1:345478-346907 GCF_000260255.1 Octodon degus | reverse complement strand
GGAATTACCCGCAACGCCACCAAGCCCGGTCTCATTTGCTGTCTCAGCGTGCCCCTCGGGAGGAACCAGCACTGGCATGCTGGGGATGAAACCCTGGTACCTGTGTCTGCCTAAACAGGTGCTTTGATCTGACAAGTTACCTGGCCAGCCCTTCCATTTCCTTTTTTAGTATCATAGTTAACTGTGGTAAATTTTAGCTCTTATTTTTCAACAATTTTAGGATCTCTGTTAGCAAAGCAAAGAGCGATGAAATTAACAAGACTTTACAAATCTTCTTAACATAATTTACAATATTCTGTTATTTTTGTTTGATTAGAAGACCTAAATGTTTTTGAGGCACAATAAATAATACTGCAAATATCTTGAGAACTATTATCTATGAAAAGAAAAGACATCTCTCCACATTTCAAAGATGTTTCCAGTGAACTAAAGTTATACCCTAAGGATGTGTTTCCTATTGGTTGCTTCTCTCTTGTTTATTTAATCCTGATGCAAATTGGGCTATTGTAACTATAATAAGTGAAGAGAAAAAAATTATAAGTTCATGCAATTTAAATAAACTTATCACTTATAATTTTATTGTATTTTTAATATTTTATTTATTTATTTATTTGGTATAAGGTCTTGCTATGTAGCCTGGTTTTGGTGCCAGCACAGTGTGGCTGGGGTACTGGGGTCTGCTGGGCATACAGTACCAAGGATTGAACCCAGGTCATTGCCCTTGCCAGGCAGGTGGTTAGACAGTTGAGTTATCTCTTAAGCCCCTATAATTTTAAATGAAAAGAAAGTAATAAACATTCTCAAAAGTAAAATATTTTAGTGTGAAGAAATAACCATATAAGCAAATGCATGGAGAATAAAGGTTTTATTTGTAATTGCAGAAAGTTATGAATTTGTCAGGAATAAAACATGATTTCTAAATAAATTGAATAGCTCTTCATTTTTAGGAAGCTTCTATGTGCAGAAGACAATGTTGAGCTATATTCCTAGTTTCTACCAACCTCACATCGATAGCATTCTTCCAATTTTGATAACAGAAATTGTCTGCAGATAAGAGAAAATATCTGCCAAATATCCCCAGAAAGAAGGAGCACAAAATCACTTATGGTTGTTAACCAGTGATCTGGAGTAACTGAGAAATATTTTAATATTTTACATGTAAATGTACTAATGAAGATTTGATACCACAGATTACCCTTAGAATTGGCATGTCACGACTTTCAGGTATGACATAAATCACCCTGTACCCTACAGCACTGGCATTAGCAACAACATCCTGTAATGCCAAGTTCACCTTTCTTACTGGGGTAAAGATGCTTGTAAAATATGCAGTTGCTTTTTGTGCTTGATTTAATCAGCTTATGTATCAAGTCTTCTACTGAAATAATTGTGGAAGGGGCCGGAGAGATAACTCAGCGGAATAAATGCT
>NW_004524711.1:342437-345378 GCF_000260255.1 Octodon degus | reverse complement strand
CAGTGTATTATTTGTTGAAACTGTACTTCCGATTTGATTTGAAACTGTCTCATTGCTATATGTTTATCAATAAAACTGTAGAAAAAAAAAAAGAAAGAAAGAAAGAAAAAAAAAAGACTCAAAACATATGAGAACTTGTACTGTGACGTCCCGTAACTTGGTAGTGAAACTTTCACTTTGAAGGCACTCAGTTCTCGCTCCTGACACCATTGGAAGTAGCTCTGGAAGTCTTTTTGCATTCTGTCACAAGCATCTTTAGCTGTGCTGCCGCCGCCATCTGACTGTGCTGAGCTGATTCAAGGCATTTACCTTTTCTGTCACGATGACAATGAGGAAAGCCCAAAGCCACACAATGCCAGTTTGCATGACTAAGTTGGATGAGTGCAGGAGGTACTGACTCACCAGCCTGCTTTTCTGTTGGATGACATTCGGCACTCACACTCATCATGTATTCTATTACACCTTATAAAAATACTCATGAAAAAGACTTCCATAATGGCTTCAAATGGTGTCAGTAGTGATGGAATAAGTGTGTTGAAAACAAGAGAGTATTTTGAGCAAAATTATTGGCCATGTGTCTTGTATTGAGATTTCTTTTTATCTGAACTTACTACATTGCTTGATATTCCCTTGCATATTTACAGTGACAGTCTTTAGGAACACCTTTCAATTAGCTTGCATAAAGGCCTATCAAGAAATTCATAATTTATAAAATAAGTTAAAATAGTGTTTTTGTTTGATTGTTATATATGTTCACATATAATCAGCTTCCGAAAAAATGAAAATCCTTGCTTAGCTTTGGTCCAGACTTAAGTAACGCAAGTCTCTGATGCTGTTAGTACTGCTGATCTAGTTTTGTATTAAGCCTCTGGTCAACACTTGCATGTATCCCCTGTTCAAGTACAGAAAAGAAACTATTCATTGATTTATAACCCAATCTTCATTCAACAATTAAATTATCAACACACATGTTAGGATTCCCACCACAAAGCCAAAGCTTTTGTTGGATGGAGGCTTGTTTTCAGGATATTTGTGAGAGCAGGTTACTCCTGAGAGAAACCCTGATTTCTTTGTAATTTTGTACCACTAGACAGAGTACAATGATCTTTCTTAAACTGTTTAATTTTGACTAAAGTGTCATGAAAGAAGATAATAAATCAATTGCTAATATATGTTCAAATCTTTTCTTTTGTAAATTTTAAAAAGCATAAACTACAAATGTGTATAGCAGGCATTTCACAAATAATTACATTAGACTATTTATTTAATACATTCTACTGTAAATATTTAAGGTTTTCAATAGGAGACTATGGATATGTCTACAAGATATTCCCTATCAGGAAACATGTTAGTGGCCATTGTGTCATATACCTAACAAATGTTTTCTTCTTATTTTGGTAAAAGCAGTTAAAGTTGATCCATTCTTGGGGAATCCCAAACACAGCTCAGTTTTATTAACTATAGCCTGGGAGAGGTATATTCATGTGTCTGCTACTTTGTAACTTCTAATAAATCATAAATCTCCCAGGTTTAGGTATATGTAATTATGATGAATGATTATTTTGTGTTGTGGTCATTTTAATTTACATATACATATATATGCATACATAAACATAATTTTATAGAGAATGCAAAATAATGAAAAGATTAGAAACAATATAGAATTTCAAAAACAAGGTGATAGAAATTCAGCAATTGTTATATTGCCTATCGTTGTTTGCAAAGTAGTTAAGATAACCAATGTAAGCATGTAAAATTGGTCAAAAGTTTAGTATTAACTGTTCCTTTCAATAAACCAAAAGAAATTAGCAGTAAAATAATTATCGTAGGAAATATATATATATATTTCACAGTATCCATCAAACCTTTCGTATTCTGCGATCTTTTTCAGGGAGTGAGACAACACGATGTTCTCACATGCAGTTCTGACTTATTTCACATGAGAGTATGGTCTGAAGCTGCATTCACTGACCCATTCTGAACTGCATTTTTGATGTTAGTAATACCCCGGCAATGTATCTCCAAACTGAACTTACCTACCATTACTTTCTTTGCTGCTCATTTGCATTTCGTTTGGTTGTACTTCCTGTCCTATTTTATTTTCCATATTTTATACTAGCCTGAGAGTGGAACAGTCAAACAAACAAACATATCCTTGAAAAATAAGTTTTAAAAAGTAGTTTGGGGACCGGGGAGATGGCTCAGTAGAATAAGTGCAAGCACAAGGGCCTGAGTTCAATCCCTGGTTCCACAAAAAAAAAAAGTGGTTAATTCCCATTAATAATCCTGCTGTCATGAACATATATAATGAGGAAAATCTATAGCTGCACATTTCCCCCCTTTGATTAACATCACCTGTTATATTTCCAAAGCAAATATTAAGTATATAAAATCATAGAAATTTTTTTGCATTTTTATTATTTATTTACTTTGCTTTTGTTATTTATTTTTAAATTAATTTTATTGAGAAAGAAATAGCAGAGACAGCTTCAAAACAGGTTAGTAGGACAGTAATAATAATCTGTTGCATGTTGTTGTCTTTGTAGTAGTTATTCATAGTATAAGATGCAGACGTGATGTCTTGTCTAAACACTGTAATTTTATTGGTAGTCTAGAGAGATAGCTCAGGGGCCAGGGAGATAGTGCAGCAGCATAAGTGACTGCCTGGCAAATGCAAGGTCCTGAGTTTGAGCCCTGCTATTAAAAACAAACAAAGAAAGAAAGAAAAGAAAAATAAAAGAAAATTTTATCTGTGACAATGACTTCAGCAAATAATACCTATGACGGTGGGCATTTGTTCTTTAAAAATAAATTATGACTTTGGGAGCAAAGGGGAAAAAAAAAAAGAACAAAAAGAAGTGTGTATTGTGTTAGTTGATAAATTCTGTCAAGTTGGCTAGATCAGCTACCGCAATTCTCAGCATGGGGGCCTAGCCCAGCA
>NW_004524711.1:337720-342337 GCF_000260255.1 Octodon degus | reverse complement strand
CTGTTAATAATCTTTTAAATGATTCATTTCATAATAAATTATTGAATAACTAAATAATTATTAGGTAATTTAGATGATTAAAGAACTTATATCTGCTTTTAACTTAATACAGTGGAATGTTAACATTTGCTTTGAACCACAATGCTCTTTTTTAACATTAATTATGGAAAACATATGAATTTTTCTTTTCAATGAACTAAGAGTAACTAGCTATATAATTATCTTACTCTTGTGTGTTTGTGTGTGTGTGTGTGTGTACTTGCACTTGCACAAGTGTGTGTGTGTGTATTCTCTTTTCCCTTCCTTACTTCCTTTTCCCCATCAATATCTCTTCAACAGTTTCTTCCATATTCACAATATCCATTGTACATTTTAGATCTTATTTACTCATTTAGTTTCTCACACTAGTGAGACAATAGGATGTTTATACCTAGGGGCCTGACTGTACTTTCAGTAATGAATATGGGATTGACAATGCACAGTATATTAATTGTTGTTAATGCAGTTAGTGTGAAGAAATAATCATATAAACAAATGCATGAGAATAAAAGTTTTATTTGTAATTTCAGAAAGTTATGAATTTGCCAGGAAAGATACTGGAATCTGCAATGGAAGGCTGATGAGTCTGCAGTGGAAAGCTGAAGGAGCCAAGCCAGAGGCCAAAGAGTCTGCACCGGAAGCCAGGAGATGATGTCGAAGCTGTCTGAGAAAATTAAAGTTCCTCTGAAGAAGTGGAATGCCAAATCCTTCCTCAACTCCTTTATATTCTCTTTTGTGCTGAGGCACTATGGGGCAGGCCCTCTCCTCCCCTCAAGGCAAGGCACAGCCCCCACAGTCCAGTATGTGGAACAGCAAAGACAATCTAGCCAAGCTGACACAATGTATCGACCACTACAATCCACCCCTTGTCAACTTGTCAACTAGACACAGTTCTTTAAATCAGTCTCCAGATATAGAGATAAGCATATAATTGCACCTAACATTGTTATAACTGTCCTGCATACAAACAGAAGCACACTAATACCTTTACCAAAATAGAAGGTAAGTTTTCTTTACTTGATGCTTGTGCTTCAACATTAATGCAGGTTTAATAATCCTTAAGAACTGGTACTAAGTCTATCCATATTATATTATAACAGAACCATATATAGGGTTGAACTAGTAAAATTATAATCCTTTTTTCTGTAGCTGATCACAGGGTTGTAGCTGGTATTTAGGGAT
This sequence comes from Octodon degus, assembly GCF_000260255.1. Lineage (NCBI taxonomy): Eukaryota > Metazoa > Chordata > Mammalia > Rodentia > Octodontidae > Octodon > Octodon degus. The sequence continues at coordinate 341,116 of NW_004524711.1, read as the reverse complement.
ATTCTTCTGCTATCCATTCTGTATTCCCCTGGCCTTCAGCAAGTACCTTAGCAGGTTTTGGTTCTTTCCCTGGTAGAGTGACCCATACCTTCATTCCTTAAAACACTGGACCATTTGGCATTGTGCCCATCTTAGGTTGTTGCAGTTTCCCATTCACTTTAATAACAGGGTATGAGAATACTAAGAGGCACCCCAAGGGATCTCCTGAACTTCATGTATATTGTTCCTTTTCTCCACTGTGGAGTAGCAATCCAATTTTCCCTTGATGGTCTGGGTCAATCACCCCGACAACACTGTGACTCCATTTTTAGCTTGTTTCCTCAGACTCATGAGGAGACCAAAGTGAACAGGGGGAAATCTTAGCTTCCAGTTTAATAGTATCATTGATGTGCTTCCTGGTACAAGCCTTTCCCATTTTAGGACTAGGACTTCTAGTCCAACAGAACATAAGTTCCTGGAGACAGAAATAAAAAATTTTGCTAGTGGATCACTAGGGGTAATGGTGAGTGGTACTCTTCCTACTACCACTCCTGGATTCCTGGACCACAAGTCCTGGCTGTGGGAGACACAGTACTGTACACAGCCTTTGGAAGCACCTTACCCCAACCCTGCAAGCTGCTTCCGTCCAGCTGGCACTGCAGCCGCACCTTTAAAAGATCCCTCCACCTTTCTATCAATCCAGCTGCTTCTGGATAGTGAAGAGCATGGTAAGACCAGAGAGTCCCATGAACAAGAGCCCACTGCTGCACCTCTTTGGCTGAAAAATGTGTTCCTTGGTCAGAAGCAATGCTGTGTGGAATTCCATGGCGGTGGATAAGGCATTCTGTAAATCCACGGACGGTAGTTTTGGCAGAAGCATTACATGCAGCAAAGGCAAATCCATATCCAGAATATGTGTCCATGCCAGTGAGGACAAAGCGCAGTCTCTTCAGTGATGGAAGTGGCTGATGATATAATCAACCTGCCGTTAGGTCACAGACTGATCACCCCAGGGAATGATGCCATATTGGGGACTCCGTGTTGGTCTCTATAGCTGACATATTGGGCATTCAACAATCGCTGTCACCAGATCAGCCTTGGTGGTTTGGAGGCCATGTTGCAGAGCCCATGCATAATCTCCATCCCTGCCTCCTTGGCCACTCTCTTCAAGGGCCCACTGGGGAGTAATAGGGACAGCTGAAGTAGGTTAGCCACTATCCTTAGAATGGGTCATCTTATCCATGCGATTATTACAGTTCTCTGCTGCTAATATCACTATTTGTGAGTGTTCACATAGGAAACATATTCCCATCCTTCACCCATATGGAAGGTCTATCCACATGCCTCTTCTTCAAATATCCTTGTCACCGATTTTTCAATTGTGTTCCTTCCAAGTTCCTGACCATCGGGCCAGACAATTGCCTGCAGCCCATGAGTCAGTATATACAGTTGCACATCTGACCATTCCTAACTCCAGGTGAAATGTACTGCCAAGTGCACTGCCTGAAGTACTGCCCACTGCAGAGATTTTCCTTTACCACTGTCCTTTAGTGATGTAATTATCGTGTGTGTGTGTGTGTGTGTGTGTGTGTGTGTGTGTGTGTATTTCCCTTTTCTTTTCTGTCCTTTCCTCTTTCTCCCATCAGTGTCTCTTCTTTTAAACAGTTTCTTCCCAATTCACAACATCCATTGTACATTTTGGATTTTATTGATTCATACAGTTTCCAACATATATACAAGATAGTTAACATAGTAATACAGCAATTTTCTCTTAGTTCATTGGAAAGAAAAGTCTATGCTAATATTATTTGGATGATACTTCATGTTTATGTCTTGTACATTGAATACTATTATACAAATAATCTACATTGTACCAGTTATTGTTATCATTCTCCTAACCTGCTTGAAATCCTGTTTTATTATTTTTTTATTTTGAAATAAAAAGAAAACATACAAAACTGAATAAAATAGAATAAACCTCTGTATATTCATTATGGAATTAAAAAAAATCAACATTGCATGTTCAAAGTTGATTCACTATATCCTCACATATGTCTCCAACTACCTAAATATTAAGTAAAATGTGGATATTTTATTATTTCTTCTGCAATTACTTCTGTATGTAACCCGAAAATATTATCCCTCAAACTAAGAAATAATCCATAGTATCAAATGTTCAATGTTCAACTCTTTCTCACAGTCTCTTCCTTACCTTCTTTTCTTTTCACTGAGACATAATAGTTGATTTACTCAAGTGAAAGGAATAGTGAGCTCACAGACTACAGAGGATTCAGCCCACAATCCACTGGCTCTTCTTCCTTTCTTTCCTCTTCCTTTATTTTCTCCTTGTTTTTCATTCTGTGTGTGTGTGTGTGTGTGTGTGTGTGTGTGTGTGTGTATCTCTCTCTCTCTCTCTCTCTCTCTCTCTGTCTCTGTGTCTCTGTCTCTCTCTTTCTCTTTGTCTCTGATTCTCTCTCTCTCTCTCTCTCTCTCTCTCTCTCTCTCTCTCTCTCTCTCTCTCTCTCCAAGGAATCAAACCAAACCTTCACACTGAATTTAGTGCCTAGTGTTTATTGTTGTTTTGAGACAGGTTGTTGCTGGCCTCCCTGGCTTGAACTGAAATATGCTGACCTCATACCTCTGTCTCAGTTAGTTGGAATGACAGGCACACACCTCCACATCAGGTCTGCAAGATTCTTGATAATCCCTGAGTGTTCTGTCATTTTTGAGTATTTAAAAAAAGTATCAATTAAATGTGTTCTAGTGTGAGTTTAAAATTTATAGTTCTAATGACCAGTTAGAGGGTAAGAAGTTGTGAAAACTCATGTAATTTATTAGATATGTGGGAAATAACTTCCTGAAATCATGATTTCATAAAGTAAAATTTAAAAATTACAGGGACTAAATAAAGTATTAGTTTGATTATTTTTACAAATATGAGTTTTCTGACCATAACCTAATCATTTTTAAGTTCCCTATATTTTTACATTAAAGAACATTACATTTACTTATACTGTATTACAGACTCATTTTTATTTATTTTCTATTTTATATATGTAATTTAATGTATTTCGTATAGCATCTCACTATGCAGCTTGGACTCATAGTGATCCTCCTGTTTTCAGCCTCCCCACTCCTGGGATTACAGGTGTGCACCACCACACCCAGTCTCTGTGGCTGGCATGGCAAATGGTGCTTGGGATTGAACTCTGGTCCCTGTGCTTGCCCAAGCAGGCACTTAGTTCACTGAACTGTCTCACTGCCTTATATACTTTTAGTCAGTCTTTCTTTCTTTCTTTCTTTTCTTTCCTTCCTTCCTTCCTTCCTTCCTTCCTTCCTTCCTTCGTTCCTTCCTTCTTTTCTTCATTTTCATCTTTGCTGCCTTTTAAAATTCTTTTTCTTTTCTATTTCTTTCCT
>NW_004524711.1:335638-336206 GCF_000260255.1 Octodon degus | reverse complement strand
ATTAGAACAAATCCCTCTATTCATGAAGAGAAAGTAACTATATTTCTATCCTAACCATTTTGAACACACAGATACAAAAGGACATTCATCTGTATCCCTTTTTTTTTTGTTTAGTTCTGTTATTTGAATATTATAGATGTGTTAACTCAGCAAAGTATTCTAAAAGAGTCCAGTAGTCCATAATAGTACTGGGGCTTCTGCTTCACTGGCAGTGTTTGAAATTATTGACCTTAATCCCCTACAGCTCAACATAACAGCATGGCTTTACTTCTTATACTTCGTTTTTATACTTTTCTGCTGGATGGTCAAGACCAAGATAAAGCAAGACCTATGCAACAAGAGTTGTAGCTTTTGGATCCAATAAGGTCAGTGAAATCCACTCAGGATTTATCCTGAGATCCGGTACCTCATATTGTAGATCTTTTGTCAGGGTCATCCACTCATCCATGTGGATGAGTCATGGCCATTGCTTGGCCAATGTGCTCTCTGTGAAAGCCTGAAAGAACGTTTTCTCTCCATGTGACTCTCCTTAGGCACACTCTACATCATCGATCACTTTCCTCTTTGG
>NW_004524711.1:312713-335538 GCF_000260255.1 Octodon degus | reverse complement strand
ACTTACCTACCATTACTTTCTTTGCTGCTCATTTGCATTTCGTTTGGTTGTACTTCCTGTCCTATTTTATTTTCCATATTTTATACTAGCCTGAGAGTGGAACAGTCAAACAAACAAACATATCCTTGAAAAATAAGTTTTAAAAAGTAGTTTGGGGACCGGGGAGATGGCTCAGTAGAATAAGTGCAAGCACAAGGGCCTGAGTTCAATCCCTGGTTCCACAAAAAAAAAAAGTGGTTAATTCCCATTAATAATCCTGCTGTCATGAACATATATAATGAGGAAAATCTATAGCTGCACATTTCCCCCCTTTGATTAACATCACCTGTTATATTTCCAAAGCAAATATTAAGTATATAAAATCATAGAAATTTTTTTGCATTTTTATTATTTATTTACTTTGCTTTTGTTATTTATTTTTAAATTAATTTTATTGAGAAAGAAATAGCAGAGACAGCTTCAAAACAGGTTAGTAGGACAGTAATAATAATCTGTTGCATGTTGTTGTCTTTGTAGTAGTTATTCATAGTATAAGATGCAGACGTGATGTCTTGTCTAAACACTGTAATTTTATTGGTAGTCTAGAGAGATAGCTCAGGGGCCAGGGAGATAGTGCAGCAGCATAAGTGACTGCCTGGCAAATGCAAGGTCCTGAGTTTGAGCCCTGCTATTAAAAACAAACAAAGAAAGAAAGAAAAGAAAAATAAAAGAAAATTTTATCTGTGACAATGACTTCAGCAAATAATACCTATGACGGTGGGCATTTGTTCTTTAAAAATAAATTATGACTTTGGGAGCAAAGGGGAAAAAAAAAAAGAACAAAAAGAAGTGTGTATTGTGTTAGTTGATAAATTCTGTCAAGTTGGCTAGATCAGCTACCGCAATTCTCAGCATGGGGGCCTAGCCCAGCAGGTGGGCAGGGCCCAGGAATTGAGAAAGGCTTCCTGCTGCCTTGCCTGGTTTCCTGCCACCCTGCCCCTCTTCCATGGAGAAGTCCTGGTCTTCACAGGAGCTTGATCTTGGCAGCCGCACCACTTTGGAAGAGCTCCGATCTTCACCATGCAGCGCTGCTCTTTGCAGTCACTGTAGAAGGAAGAGAGAGGCTTGACGGATGCTGTAGCTGCTGCTCCTCCTCTGCTCTTCATTATTTTCTGCCACCTGAACTGCTATTGTTTGCCTTGGAGCCAGTGGAATAAGGAATTAACCCTCCAGTAACTGTGAGTTAAATAAACCTTCCTTTTCTTTGTTTTGAATGTTGGGCATTTGTTCCAGCAGCAAGTAAAAAGTAACTAAGACATGTATGTTAACCAACTCTTAAAGTACAGAAAGGGTGATAGCTGTTGTAAGGAAGAAAGAAACCACTTACCAGCTAAACTCATGAATGAATCTTAAGGGGAGTTGAATAGCACAACAAATTAATGTGGCCTGCTACACACATGGAAAAAAAAAATTGAAAAATCTAATACCATGTGACAAAGCCATGATTTTTTTGTTTTGGTTTGTTTGTTTTGCTAGTACTGGGAATTGAACTCAGGACCTTGTGCTTGCCAGGCAAGCACTTATTTTACTGAGCCATCTGCCTATCCCAAACAGGGCCATGTTGCTAATAACATAAGCAAGGATATTATGGAAAATCAGTTCATAATGCATACTTATAGTAAGAGAAAGCATCTATCTGAAGAGACTCTTCAGTTCCTGAGACATAAATATGCATTTTATTTTATTTTATTTTTTATTTTTTAAAATACAAGAGCGCAAATGCACTTTTATTTTCTGTTAGTTTATATTCTTAAGGCATCACAAGGATGCGGTGTCTGATGGCCTTAGCAGGAAGGGTGCTTCAGAACTTGGTGTGTACCATGCTGCTGTTTCCATGGGTTTGAGTTTCTTTTCCCCAGATCTTTCCGGTTTTGTTTAGTTTGCCAACCTGGAGTCACTGTGTTGTTTTTCCTTTTGTACACATGAGCACATCTCTTGCCCAAGCAGAATTCTGTTTCATTCCGGGCATAAACACCTTCAATTTTAAGAAGAGCTGTGTGTTTCTGCTGGTGCTGGAGACCCCGCTTATAACCAGCAAAGATGGCCTTGTACCACTGTCTGCCAGACATATTTGACTTTCAGAAGTCCTGTGCCCAGCAGGCCCCATGTATTTGTCCCAACTCCCACACCAGGCACCCCCCTAACCTTCCCCAGGATTGCATTTTAGATTGCAGTGGTTTTCTGAAAGTAGAAATTATAAGAATAATGGAATCACTTTTGTCTTTCTTCCTTCATAATTCACACAGATTTTACACAGATTTAGCTTGTGCCAGGCATTGAACTCAGAATGTTACCCTTGCGAGGCAGATGCTGTGCTGCTGATCTATACCCCTAGCTACACAGAATCATTTTAATCAAATTAAATGAGAGGTTGAATAGATGATTGTCTAGATAAAAAGACATGATGATGTTTTAAAAAATAGATACCATACTGTCTCAGTTACTTTTCTCTCATTGTTGGGGCAAAATATCTAGCATTAAAAATGCAGGAAGGAAAGTCTATTTAGCTCATAGTTAGTGGAGGTTTCAGTCCATACTCAGCTGGCCCCAAGGCAAAGTGCTCATGGCGGTGGAAAAGAGCAAAACAGCAAGAGCAAAATGGAGGAGTGCAGGCAACAATGTCAACAGAGAACAATTTTGTCTCCCTTATATTTCATTCAGGATATCCACACCAGGCTGGGTATAGCACTCACACCCATAATCCCAGCACTGGATCATGAATTAATCACAAACTCTGGAAGTCCACCCTTTAACTACATGAGGCTGTAGAGGAACAACTAGACCTAAACCATAACGCATACTTAAAAATTCATTAAAATCAACCGAAAACTGTTATAAGAATTCCAGTTGTTAGACTTGCCTACTCCTCAGATTTAAATAATCTGGGGTTGCTTTTCATACTTTATGTAGTTCTCCACGTGATTTTTTATTTTTTTATGGTACTGAGGGTTGAACTCAGGACTCTGTACTTGACAGGCAGGGGTTTATTCTACTGAGTTATCTCCTATGCCCTGTGATCTTTTTTCTACACTTTTTGTTATTCATTTCTAGGCCACTTAAGATAAATAAAACTTGACTTTTACTAGACTTTAATGTGTGAAAAAGATATCAATAATTCACGTCAGACAGCATTTTAAAACTTAACTGTATCACATTATATTATTATATATGTGTGTTAAACTGAGAGTTCATTCTGATTCTCTAGTTATATAAATTTTTCAAGTATAGTTTTTGTTAGGCCTACTTCATTGTATTATACTTTGTAGATATTGTATTTTTTTCACAAATTAAAAATTTTGGGGAGCTGGCCTGATAGCTCAGCAGACTAAAGTGCCTACTTAGGCAGAACACAGAGGCCAGGGTTCAATCCCTGGCATGCCATGCTGGCCCTGCCCACAGGGTGCCCTGAGATAGCTATTGAGACTGGGCGTAGTGGCACGTGCCTGTAATCCCAGTGCTTGGGAGGCTGAAAACAGGAGAATCACTACAAATCTGATGTATGTAGTAAGACCCTGTAGACCCTTGCTAAATACAAAAAAAAAAAAACTTTTTTTGAAATATTGCATCATATGCATATTGACAATTGTCTTCTTGTAAGATCAAGTACTCACTTGATGTCTCTGATCACGTTTAGATCATTTTCACAATAATTTATACTTTATCATTATCTGTAACAGTGATCTATGACAAATGATCTTTGATGTTTTCTTGTTCACAGGCTAGACACATTGACCCCATGTAACACAGTGAGTGTCATCAATGTAGATGGCCTTTTCCTCTGCCATGGACCAGCTTTTGTGCCTAGTCTCCTTCCATGAGGCACACCAGGATTGAAATTAGACAAATTAACCTTACAATTACCTCTAAGTATTCATAGGAAAAACAGCACACATCCTACTTTAAATCAAAATCTAGAAATGATTGAGTTTAGTGAGGTAGGCAAGCTAAAATCTTATACAAATAGTTAACAAAATTGTGAATAGAAACAAACACAAATTCTTGAAAGAAATAAAAGTGCTATTCCTTTGAAAACAGTACCCATATGCTTCTGTGGAACAAGCTTTTGTGGTCAGGACGGAGAGTAAACTGAAGGAGGCACAATGTCATCTAAGCCAAAAACCTATCACAGAGCAAAGCCCTAATTCCAACTCTGTGAAGTATAAGTGTATTAAAAAGCCATGGAAGAAAAGTCTGGAGACAGGAATGGCTGGTTCCTGGAGTTTAAGGAAAGGGGCTTCCCAGAGCAGGAAACTGCAGGATGAAACAACTGGTGCAGATGGAGCTATACATGTGACAAGTCTAAGATCATTGATGAAGTTGACAGCACTAAACATCAGCTTTTCAATGCAGATAAAACAGCCTATTTGAGAGTTGTCTACGACTTGATAGCTAAGGATAGTCAAGACCTAACTATAAAGTTTCAAACTGACCCTCTTGTGAAAGGTAAAAGTAGTTGCTGATTTTAAGTTGAAAATAATGCATATTTTCTTTTATCCTAGTGTCATGCAGCAGTATAATAAACATAATCGACTTGGATTTTATAATAGGAACTGTAAATCTTACATCACAGCAAAGCTCTTTACGATATGGCTTCTTGAATATTTTAAATATTTTAAATATTTTGAGACCTACCATTTAGGAAAAATATTGCTTTCAACATAATACTAATCATAACAATTCACGAGTTTTCTCAAGAGCTCTGACAGATATATACAATAAGATTAATCTTATTTTTATGCTTGCTAATGTGAAAGCAATTCTGCAGAAAATAAGGAGTAATTTTAAACTTCAAGTATGATTATTTAAGAAATTCATTTTGTAGTTAAGAATTATAGTGCTTGCATGCAATTGTAACATTTTGGGAGGCTGAGGCAAGAGGAACACAAGTTCCAGTTCTACCTGGCAACTTTGTGAGCTACCGAGAACTTGTCTTAAAAATACTCAAACAAACAATCACCTTTGTAAGGAAGTGACTGCAACAGGTAGTGATTTTTCTGAAGGATCTGGGTCAAGTAAATAGAAAAAAAGTTATGGAAGGTATTCACCATCCTATGCATGACGAAGTCTATCTGTGATTTGTGGGAATGGATGAAAATATCAAAATTTACAGCAGGTTTAAGAACTTCATTCTAATCTTCGTGGAAGACTTTGTGGAGTTCGAGATTTCATTACAGAAAGTAACTGCAGATAAATTAGAAATACAGAATTAACAATGGTGCCTGAAAATGTGACTAAATTGTGGCCATCTGCAATAAAATTTTCATGGGTGAGAAATTGCTTCCAATGAGTGACAGAGTAGTTTCATAAAACAGAATCTACTTCTGGTGATCACTATTGCAACAACAGCGAAGTACTTAAAACATAATATAACTTAGTTAACTTCCTTCCTCAGTGTTGAACGAAGTTCCTTCATGAATAAAATGCTCTCACACTTCACTGCATGCTATAGAGAAAGCTTTCATTACTCAACTGGTGTAGGAAACTACATTGATATCTTAATTTAAGAAATTATTACAAACTACTTTGAACTTCAACCACTGCCCTAATACCTACTAAAACTTATGCAAGACTTCTAGGCAGCAAAATGATCATACCTCTCTGCAGATCCTGCCATCATTGTCTTATTTTGCAATTAAATATTTTTAAACTAAGCTATGTGCACTTTTAGACTTAGTACTATTATGTTATTCACACTCATGTTATTAAATACGTATTCAATATTTAAATATGATTCAAATAATTAAATATGTAAATGTGTGTCTACATTTACATAATTATATGCACTATGTTTCAAAATAAATAGATGCACTGTTTCAAAGACCTTGACTCAGGATATCTGATGATAGCCTATCATTTCATCTGAGAGACTTTAATATTGTTTATAAATTACATGTCATTGATGGACATACAAATTTTATACTGCCTAGCTGAGCTTTAATTGTCTTCCTTCTATACTGTGGAAATTGAATATTTACTTCAATATTCCTGACCTATAATTTTTTCTGCTTCGTGGATTCTCTTTTGAGTCAGTTGTAACATTTTCCTGGTTCCCTCATGAGTTAAACACAATCTTTAACTTATGTTCTTTTTAAAAATGATAGCTATAATTTTGTCTTTTTCTGAAAATTATTTCTTAATAGATACTATCTAGTGTGATTATGTATATTTTAAGTTTTACTGACACTGATTAGATAACTCAAAGCCCAATATCTGAAAGCTTTTATTGTCAAATCTATCATAAATAACACAATATATTTAATTTCAGTTTTACAAAAGGATGAAAAGAAATATGAATTACAAATGGCAGAAAAGGCTTTAATTCAAGCATATTAACTACTTTTTGATGTCATATTGTCATGGAGTTAATTGGGATTATCTTTTATTTCTTGAATACCTTGATTTCTGTTTTTTATGTCTCTTTCAAACATCACCTTCTCCTGATCTGTGATCTCCAATGCCATCTTCTGTGCTAGCAAATATTTAGTTCTAGTCACAAAAAGTCCAGTATAATTAGCTGTATTTTTCTCAATCATAATTAAGTATTATTCATTATATGTAAGTCAATAGTTGAAAACTTGGGGATGCTCACTTAAAGCCTGCATAGCCCCCCCACCCCAGGCACTATGGGCATTATGACCAAGATGTACTATACTACTCTCCTTGCTTGCTGAAGCTGCCAGAGCAAAATACCACTAAGTGGGTGATTTAAACAAAAGAAATTCTAAGCTCACATTTCTGGAAGCTAAAGTCCACCATCCATATTTACACAGGCTTATTTTCTTGAGGACTCTTTCTTGGGCTTGTAAGTGACTCCCTTCACACTGGGTCCCCACCTATAGTCTTCTCTGTGGGCACCCACCTCAGGTGCCTCTCCTGTCTTAAAATTTTCTTATGACCCCCGTCAGACTTCATTAGAGGCCATCCAAATTCCCTCTTACTTTAATAACCTCTTTGAAAGCTCTGTTTCCAAATTCAGTAAATTCTGAGGTACAGGGTTTAAACCTTTCATAACTAAATGTTGGTCAGGGAGAAGGGCAGAGTTTTACCTTCAGAATCCCCATGCTGTATTCCAGAAAAACTCAAGGAATAATCTGTTACTAGTAGCATGGGCCAGATTACTGCTCATCTTGATCTCATTAATGAAGTCTTGTTTAATTTTATTTTGGAAAAGATTGCACTTATCACAGATAAATCATACAGAAACTTCTATCTATAATTCAGCTTAAAGTAGATAACTTACATATTCAAGAATAATTAGCAAAATCAATTGATGTCATAATATTAGTCACTTTACAGATGTTTTATTAAGATTTTATGAAGTTTTCTGCTATGGCTCACTTTGCTGTGGAACACAAATCAGTACCCACTGCATTTGGTCTCCCTGTCCCTTCTCTCTCTTTCCATTTGTGGCACTATATAAGTATTTCTATGTTCTTAATAATTCTAATATTTTGTCTTAGTTTTGAAAAATGCCCCTCTTATGTGCCATTTCTCTTTATTAGATTGAGGTCGTGCAATATGTCAAGAAAATTTTAGCCTTGACCATGTGGTACATTAGGTTAACGTTGATAACTTGGTGTTTTATGTTCCAAGAGCTTCCATAACAAATTTCTCTCAGTGTTGCTGGTTTAAACTACAGAAATTCATCCTCTTTTAGTTTTTGAGATAGAGGTTTGAAATCAAGGTGAGAGCAATGTCAGTACCTTCAGGAGATGCTGAAGGATAAAGTATTCCTAACCTTCCTCTAGTTTCTGGTGACAGCTTGGCAAACCTTCCTGCCTCCCGAGTGGTGGATACACAGAACTTCACCTTTGCCTTGTATGGCCACCTTTTGTGTCCATATCTCAAATCTCCCTCTTCTGATAAAGACAATAGTAAATAGATTTAAAGCTCTCCCTAAACTCAGGATGATTTTATCTAAAGATACTTAAGAACATTTGTAGTTTCATATAAGTTCAAATTTATAAGAACGTTGGGTTTAAGAGCGGGGCACACTTAATGAACAGAAAAACAAACCTAGATTTGTCACTATTTTTCATTTGAAATTAGAAATTACATTGGAGGAGATAATTTCAACAACTTCAAGTAATTGTCTTGTTTCTTTACATACTTTAACATGGTAATTTTAGCAACTATGCATTAATTTTTCCTGTGACAAATATTACTTTGATATTCTAATGGTGAATTTCTATTTCTCTTGTCTCATCAACACTAACTGGAATTACCTTTTAAACCCTGCTTTCTGTGAACTGATGTGTCTGTCTCTCATAATCTATGTTTGTTCTCATCATTATGTCATCATATAAAATAAGCAAAAATGCAGAGCACCTGTTACATTTTAATTTCTGCTAAACAAAAAAACTTTATTATAAATATGTCCCAAGTATTTAAAACATATTTGAATTAAAATATCTATTGTTTATCTCAAATTAATATTTTATCAGGCAATTCTATCAAGTGTAGACATTGACACATTTTATTCTGCTATACAATCATTATAAGAAAATACTTCCATTTACTTCATTGCTAAAAATTTTGTTGTTCAAAAGATTTTCATCACTGGATTTTCTTTTATATTGACATCTATGCCCTTTTGCTATGGGACTATTATTTGGATTCTTTTAGTATTTTGGCACCATAGAAAGCTGTAGCCATATCTTACATTTTCAGTGTTGTTGCTCTGAAATCAGCACCTTCTTCAAAGAGTTCCAGATCTTTCAGTGAAGAATTACATTTCAAAATAAAGTTTTCCCAGTACAAAGAGGTCTTTACTGTTCTATTGTATATATATATACAATACACAATACATACACAATCATTTGTATTTATTTCTGAATATTTTTCTGTGATAGGCAAGAAAAATGAGTCCTTAAAACTGCCCATGTGGTAAAGACTCCTGAGAATACTTTATCTTATATGGGAAGCAGGACTAAACAAATTTGATGAAGTTGAGAATAAAGAAAAGGGCAGATTTTTTTGGGTGTATCCAATATAAATGCAAGTTCTCATATAAGTGAAAGAGAAAGATATAGCAAACATCCACAGTAGAGAAAACTTTGAAAATACTCTCCTGCTGACTGAAAGCGAGGAAAGAGGCCACAAGTCAAGGAATACTGACAGCTTTTGTAAGATGGAAAGGGACAGAATTATTTATTTTTATTTTTTTGCTTAGAGCATCCTGAACAGACTCTATACCTGTCAACACCTTTATGTAACTCAACCTTTTTGGACTGATAACTTCAAAAGCTGTAGAGAAATAAATCTATATGTGTTAATCCACTAAAATTACAGCTCTTTTTTCCAGAAGTAGTAGGAAACTGGTACTTGTGCTACAGTTCAAAACAAAAACAAAACCCTTCTTGTTCCAAACCAGGAACATAGAGTTCATGTCTTCTCTGCTTTCTTGTATAGAACTTTGTTCTCCAATAGTGGGAAATCTCACTTTTATTATGTATGATATACTTACTTACATATTTAGTCTGATAAGCATATGAAGGTAAATTAGTTTAGACTTTCTGAGCCATAACTTTATAAGAAACAAATTCACTAGAATACAGAATTTATGTATGTGCACACATATTTTAATATTATAACAAGGCATATAAACTGTATTCAAAATACTGATTTCCAAAAATAGAATAGGGAGTTAGGGAGATAGCTTGGTGGTCTATGGGCCTGCCTGGTAAAGGCTAGGATCTGGGTATGATCCCCAGGATGGTAAGCTGTGCAGGCCTCGGAGTCCCGGGTGCGCTGTGCCAGCCAGTGAAACAAGGTGTGATGGCGCATGCCTGTAGTCAGAAGACTGGGGAGGCTGAAACAGAAGGATCACTACAAGTCCGAGCTGCTTAGCGAGACCCTGTACAAAATAAGTAAATAAATAAAAGATTAAAAGTAAATAAACAGGGACTGGGGAGGTAGTTCAGCAGTCTAAGATTCATTCCGGCAAGTGCTAGGACCCAGATTTGATACACAGCATAGCATGCCATGCCACGCTGGCTACTGAGAATGGTCATGGTGGTACATGTCTGTAATCCCAGCACTGGGGAGGCTGAGACAAGAGCATCACTAAGAGTCTGCGCTGCATAGTTAGACCCTGTAACAAACAAACAAACAAATAAATGATTTTTAAAAATTAAAACTAAATAAATAATAAAAATAAAGTATGTGAATTGTTTTATTCTTTCCCTTTTAGGTGATTATGTTATTGATTTTTTTCTATACATTTAGTACGGAGTCTACAGAGTCTCACTACTTAGATCAGTAGTGATCCTCATGTTTTCAGCCTCCTAAACACTGGAATTACAGATGAAAGCCACCACGCCCAGTCTCAATCACCGACTCAGCATGTCCCAGGGAGGTGTGGCCAGAATGGCACTCTGGGAATCAAACCATGGTCCCTGCTCCTGCATAATCATAGGCATAATTGATGAAAAATACCTGTCCCATGTTATGCCTAAGATGTTTGATTTTCAGACAGATAGTGAGGTTAAGCTTAACAGCCTAGGTTGTATAGTAATAACAATAAGCTTGTCTTCTGGAGGGTTAACAACCTAAGTTTGCAGACCAAAATTAGATAAAAAGGAGGGCTGCAAGGAAAGCCAACATTTTGGTCCTAGCCTTCCAAAGTCAATTAAGATTCAGGACATATGAGAACTTGTACTGTAATGTCATGTAACTCTGTAGTGTCCCAAATTTTCTGATCGAGGAGATTATGGGGCCAAAGAGGAAAGTGATCTATGATGTAGAGTGTGCCTAAGGAGAGTCACATGGAGAGAAAACATCCTCTCAGGCTTTCACAGGGAGCACATTGGCCAAGCAATGGCTGTGACTCATCCACAGGGAGACACTAACAGAGGTTCTACAATCTGAGGTACAGGATCTCAGGATAAATCCTGAGGGGATTTCATTGACCTTATCAGACCCAAAAGCTACAACTCTTGTTGCATAGGTCCTGCTTTACCTTGGTCTTAACCATCCAGCAGAAAATTATAAAAACGAAGTATATGAAATAATGCCATGCTGTTATGTTGAGCTGTAGGTGACTCAGGTTAACAATTTCTAATATTGCTAGTGAAGCGGAAGAACCAATACTATTATGGACTACTGAACTCTTTTAGAATATTTTGCTGAGTTAACACACCTATGGTATTCAAATAACGGAATCTACTATTCTCATTCCTTATCAACCACCACTGAGAACCATTCATTTGTTTTCTTTACTTATAATTTTAGCTTTTTTCAATATATCTTATAAATTAAGTAAGTATCTCATAAAAGAATATAGTTTTAAATCTGGTTTTCTTTCTCTCTTTCTTTCTTTTTTTCTGGAACCGGCGATTGAACTCAGTCCCTTGTGCTTGCCAGGGCAGCAGTTATTCCACTGAGCCATCTCTCCGGCCCTCAAATCTAGCTTTCTTTGTAAGTGCATTTAAGGTTCATTTATATTATTGAATAGCTCAGAAGTATGTATGCAGCACAATATTTCTAATTCACCTGTTGAAAGATGCGTGCACCAGACATGATGGCACGTGCCTGCAGTTCAAACACTTGGGAAATTGAAACGAGAGGCTCACCATGAACTGGAAATTAGATGGAGCTAATCAGGACTTCAAGGCAAACCTGAAACATAGAGTGATGATACCCTCTCAAAGAAAAAAGAAATAAAAAATAGAAAAAACATGTAGACATATATATTTTTTCTGGTTTTAAGGGATTGTTACCTAAAATTTATAATATATATTTTTAGCAAATCAGCATCTTCAAATACCATTTCAGTTGCAATGAAAGGATTTTCTAGTGCTATGGTTCTGATTCCTCTCATTCACGCATTTTCTGCATAGTGGGTTGCTAATAAGGTTTTCATTAGATAGTTACCTCATTTTTAAAACAATAAAAAAGAAATTATAAAAATAAACAACTTTGTAGGCTTTCCACTAATGTCTATGTAATGATGTAACTTTCAATTCCTGTCGACATCACTCTGATATCTAAAGAAGCAAGTTAATATTTGTCAGATTTAAATGGCTAATAATATTTATTGTTTGTATGTTATATATTTTTATAATATTTTCTCTTTTGTATTTGCAAGATACTTTGCTTGGTGGAGAATTGTTTCTGCTGTTATTTTAGAGTCTTACATGTGCTAGCCTACTGCACACAAGTTTGGATAGTATCTGAGAAGCATGTGTTATTTCCTATGCTATTTTCTCTGCACATAATCTTTTCTCTTTTTCTGACTAATAGTATGAAGTTTTCTTTGCCTCTTGTTTCCACTAATGATGCTTGTCAACATATATGGGTATATGCACATGTAGGTGCTTGAATTTGTTCATTTTCATGTAAGTTTCAGAACCCATATCTCTGAAAATTGTACGTCTATTATTTATTGTTTGTGATTATTTTGTGATATTTTTCAGCAAAAAGTTTTTTTTCTCTACAATTCCAGTTTGATGTGCAACAGACTGACTCATACTGTCTCATATAATTTGGATGCTCAAGTATTTGTTCATCTCTCTCTCCTCTTTCATTTTTGTATAATTTATTGTATCTGTTTCACATTCTCTGATCCACTCCTTGGTTATGTTGAATCTACAGAGTAATCTATAAAGAAATTCTTTGTCTTTGCTGCTGTTCTATCCATCTCTAGAATTTTCTATTTTTGTCTTTTTCAGTTTTCTATAAGTCTGGTGATGTTGTCCATATAACCTTTTATACTGTCCATCAGCATATTTTAAATAACATTGCTCTAAAATTTTCCACATATTTTAAATAGTATGGGTCTAGTATATGTGTCACAAAATAAAATCTGTATCACACAGTATTTTCATGTGTTTTTTTTTTTTAAATTACCTTGCCTCAGGAGAGTGTTCTGTTTTTCCCCTTGTATTTTTGCATGTCTTGTGAATTTTACTTTGAAAGATTGTAGAGACTGAGATAAATAGTTTGTGGGAGTAGATTGTGCACACTTTTCCTACTGGTCAATAAGTTGGGGGTTTTGTTAATTTCCTCAGGGTTAATTTGATTTAGAGATTTCTTGTCACAATCATTGTATTTAGTTAAGTAGAAGCATTGCATTGACTAATGATAGCTTGAGTTTATGTAAGATAATTTATACAGAATCTCTCTCACTATCTACTCCAGACTTAGATTTATTATTTTGTTTTCTTTTGTGTCTGATGGAAGAAAGATAAAAGCTTTTCATCAGTATTATACTTTTAGATGTATTTAATGCTTATGAACTATATGGTTGGATGAAAAGGTTATTTTCTGATTAGATTTTAGGCCAGTAATTTGTCCTCAGTTTACATTAATATGACTTTTACAAACTTTGGCCCTGTTACAGTACTTCTCTTCTACCATACATTCCAGCTCCTTATTCAGGTTTTCACTAGTGTCTCTACCTCTGGTAATTTTAGGATCCTTCCACCTAAAAAGGAACACATTTTTTTTCAGTAGAATAGAGAGGAATAAAGGGTCTGAGCAGAGCTACAAAACGCTTGTGCCATGGCTGTTCAGCTCCCTTAGACTTGATATACATGGTTTGTTTTCTCAGAACGTTCCTCAGTTTAACCTACAAGATTCTCAAGTTAGCAGAGTGGAAAGCTATGCAATAAAATTGCAATGTTTCCATCTCTATTTTCCAGTAACTTCTTAGTTTCCTTGCAATTCACAAGTGGTCTCAACCAAGTTGCCAATTACCCTTGCTCCACTCTCTAACCCCAACCTCCACATGTAGCCAAGGGCTTACCCCAGTCCATCCCTATATGTGCTTATTTGTCTCTAGACTTTTATCTACCTGCTGGTTCAAGACCATAGCTTCATGATAGAAGGTGGAAAACTTTGAAACTTGTAGTTTTCTTTTCTTTTTTAGGGGAGCCAGATCTTGTATATTTCAGTGTAACACTTTCATGATTTTGAACTATTACATGAAAACTGGCAGTACTAATGGAACAAATTAAGAAGTACTTGTCAATCTTTAACAACCATTCAAAATAGCTGATTGAGCTATTTTGACTTCACTACATCTGATTTTTTATACTAATTGTAATAAGTATCTTCTGGATCAATAAGCAATGGAAATTGTACTTGCTGTTATTCTTATTTATAACTTCAAAATATAATTATTGAGATTTATTGTTAATTGTTTCAAATAATTCCTTAAGATAATATCCAATAATTATTGCCTGAAATATAATTATGAAAAAATAAACATTAGTAACTAATTCTAGTAGCTTCTTGGTGGAGTTTTTGGGTCTTCCAAGTAAAGTATTATGTCATCTGTAAATAATGATAGTTTAACTTCTTCTTTACCTATTCTTATTCCTTTTATTTCTCTCTCTTGTTTAATGGCTCTAGTCAATGATTCCAGAACTATACTGAACAGGAGTGGTGATAGAGGACATCTTTGTCTTGTGCTTGATCTGAGAGTAAAAGATTTCAGTTTTTCCTCATTTAAAATTATGTTAGCAGTTGGATTGTCATAGATGGCTTTTATCAGATTGAGGTAGAGGCCGTCTATTCTAATTTTCTGCAGGACTTTGAACATGAATGAGGGTTGGACTTTGTCAAAACCTGGTCTTCATCAATTGAGATGATCATATGGATTTTGAATTTGGTTCTATTTGTACAGTGTATTACACTGTACCAATAGATTTGTGTATTTTGAACCATCCTTACATCTGTGGGATGAATCCTACCTGGTCATGATGTATAATCTTCTTGATGATTTGGTGTATTCTATTTGTTAGGATTTTTATTGAGGATTTTGCATGTATGTTCATGTGGGAGATTGGCCTATAGTTCTCTTTTTTAGTTGTATCTTTCTCTAGTTTTGGTATCAGTATAATACTTGCCTCCATGAATTATTTTGGGAGAATTGTTTCCTTTTCAATTTCACTGAAGAGTTTGAAGAGTATTTGGATTATATTTTTTGTAAATTTCTTGTAGAATTCAGCTGTGAATCCATCAGGACCTGGACTTTTCTTTGTCCATAGGTTTTATATTACATTTTGAATTTCGTTGGCTGTTATTGGTTTATTGAGAGTTCTTATGTCCTCTTGATTCATTTTAGGCAATTGCCAGTTCTGCTCATAACCCACTACTATAATGGACTATTGGACTATATTGGGCTATTTCTCTGAATTCGAGTATCTACAATCTTTAGACTGGTTTCAAGTATGAAAATGTCCTTTAAAGTTTTCTCCAAATACAGCTTCTCTAACTGCAGTTGGACACCCATCTCTGACAAAACAAAATGAAAAAGAGGGATATGTTGTGAGTCACCAAGCTAGGAAATCAATCAAATATGTGTAGGTGGGACATGGCCCAGTACCTACAACAAGCAAGCTACCTCACTCCTAAGATGAATGTCTTGTCTGGTTAAGGTTAGCTATCAGTTGCTAGGCAATCTAATATCATATGTTACTAACTTCACAAAATTGTAAATGAAGGACTGTTGTTGTAAAAATAAAGAGAGAAAAATATATGTATATACAAGAAAGCTAGGATAGACATTCAGCTACTTTCTCTTAGTTCATTGAGAATAAAACTTGTACTAATATTATTTAGACAAGATATCATGTCTGTACCTTGTTCTCTGAATAACTACTATGAAGACAACAATATGCAATGTATTAATTATTGTAACCATCCTACTAACCTGTTTTGAAACTGTTTCATTGCTATTTTATCTTTTTTATTCAAATTAAAAAATAATAAAAACAATAAAAGAAAATGTAAACATTAGCAATTAATACTGTAGTTCTAAATCAGTATATCTATCTATCTATCTGAACAATTACTAATAATGTTTATTTAAATCTCAGGGTACTAATATATAGCCTGATATTCTTTGTCTGTGTTTGCTTGATTTTGGAATGCAAATTTAAAAAATCTTTCTGTATTGTAGTCAGTATGGAACCATCTTTAAGCATTGTATCATCACTGTGCCTCATTCTAATGATTTAGAGGACTTATAAATCATTAGAGACACTGATCTGGCTGATGATTCATCTGAGTAATATATCATCAGTAAAAGGTGTTTAGATGATCTATTATTCCAAAGATGGTGCTATGTAGAACAAAATCGAAGAGCACTTGTCATTACTGCATCAAATGCCCTCTTTGTAGATGGATTCATTTGGAAAAACATTTACTACATTTGGCTAAGTTTTAATCCATCATTAAGTATCTTGTTATTAGACTTTAACTCTATTCTTAAAATAAGAAATTCAGAAGCAATATATCAAGTTATAAAATGGAAATTACTCTTTTTCTTCATCAAGAAATGCATTGACATGACATTTTGGACTTTTATTGAATAATAATTTTCCATGTCTCTTAGTGATACTGTGTTAATACCATATAATACAGATGATTTTAGCATCAATATTAATCATCATTTGGCATACTCTAAAATAGCAAGACTAGAATAATGTGCCTCTGGAGATACATTCACCATCACTATTAGCCTAGAGCCGTATGAACCAAAGCAGTGGAGCTGTGTGTACAGTCAGGAAATTTAAAATGGTGCAATTTAGAAATATGATTTCAAAGGAAAGTTGGATTGAGTCTCAGTTCCATAGTTTTTAAAATCCATAGTGCCAATCTTCTAATTTTTGTTATACTCAACAATTATTCTTAAATAATTTTCTGCTTTTTATAAAATGAGTATACATCTTCCCTAAGTATAGAATACTGAGTTTGAACTCTAAAATTAAATGGACAGTCTTTTCATTTTAATTTTAATATGTAATATAAGAGAGATATTTAATTATTAAGGTGAAATGGTATGATCTTCTCCTTATAAAGAAAGCTTGCGAAAATAAACTTCTGAATTCTCCAAATTTTTCTTCTGTGATGATCCTGATACATTATTAGGCCCGTTAACTACTATTTGCAAATACTCTAATGCTTATTCGTTCAGAAATGTTGAATCTATTGTCCTAAAGAGGAATAAGCTTCTGTCATATTTCTTCCAATGCACCCTGCTCCCATTCTGCCCAGAGCAGGTCCATTGTAGCTAAGTAGAAATTGTATTGTTTCTTTTCTGGACAAACTATCGTTCTACTTCAAAAAAGAAATACGTAATCCCTTGGCCTACCAAGGATACTGGTCAAGTTTGAGGATACAGTTATCATAGTTGCAATGTACTTTATGTCTTGTGTACTGACCCAGTCTCAGCTAAGTGCCTGCTATTTCTTTCTCTGCTATAAGTAGAAGATAGACTGACGTAGTCTGAAATTGTCTAGTCCATTCCCACTGTCTCCAAAGACAAAACCAAACTTTTCAGGTGCAAAACACAATCCAGATTAATAAAAATAATATTGTATACATATTTTATGTAATCTGAAACATTCTAAGTATGCGATATACTTTTTTCAACCAATTCTTTTTTATTTTTTAAAGAGAACACAAATTAGAATTAAAGAGGAATAATTACAGGTTATACAAATTTTCACTTAATAATGTACTATGAATTTCACAGTATTTCTTTTAACACATAGTGTTTTCTTCCAATCAATTATTTTTTTAATTTTTTTCCATAATTTTATTGAAAGCCACATAGCAATGAGACAGTTTCAAATCAAATTCGTATGACAGTTTCAGTAACCGATTGCATACACTCTTCCTAGTGGTTATTTGCTATACAGGATGCAGATATGGCATCCTATTTACAAACACTATTAGAACAAATCCCTCTATTCATGAAGAGAATGCAACTATATATCTACCCTAACCCTTTTGAATACAGAGATACAAAATGGACATTCTTCTGTATCCCCTTTTTTGTTTAGTTCTATCATTTGAATATTATAGGTGTGTTAACTCAGCAAAATATTCTAAAAGAGTCCAGTAGTCCATAATACTATTGGGTCTTCTGCTTGACTGGCAGTGTCAGAAATTGTTGACCTGAGTGCCCTACAGCTATATATATATATATATATATATATATATATATATATATATATATATATATATTTTTTTTTTCATTCTGCAGCTAAACTCCTAACATGTTTATGAGTTCTCCACTTACATTATTTTCAAACTATTCAAACTTTTTCAAGGACAGCAGAGGGTATTTACTAGAAATTTGCTTGACTGAATGATCTGTTAAAGTGATTTTCCCAATATAAAGAACTGTTAACTCCAAAAGGTAAATTTCAGTCTTCCTTTTATATAGTAGAAAATGCTTATGGCTTTGAAATTGCCATGTTTTGCCTGCTAGGCTCCACAGGACACCTCATTATATAAGCTTCAGGAAGAAAATTTAGACTTACTAATTTTTTTTTAAACTGAAAATGCATTTTACAAAAACACAAAAATTTCACTTTAAGATATCCTGGACAAATAATCCAAATACAGGAAAAGAAAACTCTCATACACACTCAGGGAAATCTTAGCGATCGTAATGGTATCATAGGAATATCTAATGGATAAAAATAGCAGGCAAAGCACACTCCCCTGCAATGTCTTTTCAACTACCGTTTGCTCAGAGGACTGTCCTCTGCTTTCTAGCATTTAAATGTGCTATGATGCACTTTTCTTTCATTACAATGTTTTTCAGTTTTAGTGATGGAAGTAAGCTTTACATTTGTGCTTCTGAAACATCATACACCTCCTTTAAAAGGAGCTCGTTTGATTTAAATCTTACTACCTTGTACATACATCAGTATCATGGGTTCAGAGGTATCTATCTCTTCCTGGGGATTTAGCAAAGCCTTCATCATCCTCATTAGTTTCCGTAGACACCTTCCTCTGTGTTTCATAATTTATTATCATTTTAATTATCTTCTACAGTTTGTGGCAACCAATATATGCTAGAGTTCCTTCCTGTCTCCATTCTGAATTGTTTTGATCTTTAAATTCCTATCTCATCAGAATATAAAGTCAATTTCTAACTACTATTGTCCTTCTAATGTGAAGTTTGAATTTTTCTTACAAATTTTGTTCTTTCTTTATGTTCTTTATGGGTAATGACGGAAGGCTCTGGGAGAACAGCCCCTAACTTGCCAGCAACTGTTTCCTTTTCTTAGGTACACGATATTCAGAAAAATTCAACTTACAAGAGTTTGCTTCTTGCTCGTCTTCAAGTTTAACACGACTCTAAAGGGAGCACTGCTCTGACAAAGCTGGCAAAGCCTCCTGGACGGCAGAGAGATGTGTTATCTAGGAACTTATCCCTCAATTCATAGGTGAAATCTCTAGCCCCAGCATGGCTGTATTTGTAGATAAGATTGAGGAATTACTTAAGGTAAAAAAGAGGTCATTAGGCTGCACCAGAATTACTGCCTTGCAAGTACACTCAGAAAAAAGATTATTTGAAGACAAGAGGCAGTTCTAGATCAAGGTTTCATACCAGAAAAATGAACTGCTTTCCACAGAAGAGAGAAATAAGCTTCAGTTGGGTCAACCGTGAAATCTATTGCATTTTATTATGGAAATCATCACAGGCTATCATATATGTCATCTAGCTGTGCTCTCACTGTCACAGTAAAAGGTGATCCTGTAGTATGTCATGCAATGCCCGAGGCCATGGTCATCCAACTGTGGGGAAACATGATGCAGCAGAAAGTCGGGTCACAGTGGGAAGCTTCTGTGGCCATCAAAGTTTAGTACAGAGTCACAGAACTATTAAAGTTAATTGAAATTAGAAGAACTGGAATTTAGAGTAATAAAAATTGAGTATCATAAACAAAACAAAATGAAAAAAAAAGAACAGAATCTCAAGGACCTCTTAGAGAATTACAAAAGATTGATTCTTACAATAATTTCACTGTATCTCCAAGGGCTGTGTAGGAGATGTAATGTATATATTATTATGAAAAAACATAGAAACAATCATATTAATTGTAGCCTGGAATTAAGGGATGTATTGAGGGGACCCAGGATTAGGTCTCCAAAGGGAAAATGTTCTGGGATCCATGCAGAGATGGAAGCTTTATATCTTTATCACACCACTGTTCTTACTGTTGTGATAATGAATTTTTTTCTTTCAGATGCTATCATGGTGAAAAAAATAAGTAAAGGGCAAAAAAAACTATTATTTCTTACAAAAACATATGAATCTGTGGTTAAAATACATTTATAAAAGATACATAAGTGTCTGGATATATATCCACTGTCTTTCATAGATGCTGGAGGGATGATCATATGTGTGTATGTTTTATATGTAACATCACTACTTTGGGATGAGGCTGCTTCTTAAACTTCTATGTGTAGTATATAATCATAAATGTCTTTACAAATATATTCAACTCACTGTAACTGGTACTGATAATGTCCATTTTTCCCATATTGCTTCTTAATAAAATTTCTTTTAATAAGTTTCAGAATACTGGAACTTTTTCAGCTAAGTTCACTCCTTGTAAAAAGTATTGTTCATAGAACTAAATCTTTCTCTCTCTACATGCGCAAACAAATTATTGAAATACATCTTCTAACAGGTATTGTTAACAGTATCCACTATTGCCCAGAAAATTGAAAAAGCAGTTTAGACAAATAGTTCTAGACCCACTCTTTGGATAGTTGAACAAAACAGCAGAGTGGAGGGCAGGCATTACAACTGTGTATTTCACTTTCACAATTTTTCCTGTTCACTGTTTCAGTAAGATTCTAGCATTCTTTCTGGGATGAGATGGAATCTCAATGTGGTTTTTATTTACATTTCTCAGATAACCAATGGTGTTGAAATTTTTTTCACATACTTATTTATTTGCATTTCTTCTTCTGAGAAGTATGTAGTCATCTGTGATGCCCATTTTTGGATTGGGTCTTTGGATTTTGAGGGTCTGGGTTTTTTTTTTTTTAACTCTTTATATATTTTATACTGAAGTCCTTTGTCTGAGGGACAGGTGGCTTAATTTTTTTCCCAATCTATACGTTTTGTTTTCACTCACTTGCTTATTTCTTTTGATTTGCAAGTCTTTTTAAATAAGACCAGAACCCACTTGTTGATTGTTTGAAGTATTTCCCATGCAGTTTGATATTTCAATCAAGAACTCTCTGCCTACACCTGTTCTGAATATTTCTACTTAGTTTTTCTTCTAGTACATTTATTCATCAAAAAATAATCAATAACAAATGTTAGAGGGGTTATGGGGTAAAAGGAGTCTTTCTCCACTGTTTGTGGAGGTGTAGATCCACCTTTATAACAGTATAATTGTAATCACTTAATCTTGGAAACAATCCAAATGCCCATTGTGTCTGCTATTTTTCTCTCATTGCTAGGACAAAATACCTCACAACAAAAGATTAAGGAAGGAAAGGTTTACTTAGCTCACAGTTTGTGGAGGATCCAGTCCATACTCAGCAGGGTGGTACATGGCAGAGGGCAGCAGTTCATGGTGGAGAAAACAGCAAATCAACAGGTGCAAAAGGGAGGAACAGTAGTGGCAGCAGAGGCAGAGAACAAGCCTCTCTCCTTTCCTTACATTGTACTCAGGCTATCCATGAGTGTAGCACTCACACCCATAATCTCAGCATTGGGCTATCACAAACCCTAGAGAGCCTGCTCCAATGACTATGTGAGGCATTGGGAGGACATCTAAACACAAACCATATCACCAATAAGCTGAGAAATAGTTTAAAAAGATATATTTTCATATAATGAATTATACTCAGATATAAAAGCCCAAGGCTTTTATAAGTAAATGGATGCAACTAGAGAGCATATTAACAAGTGAAATAAATCAGACTTACCTGTTGTCTCAATTACTCTTCTCTCCTGGCTGGGACAAAATGTCTCCTGACACCCAAAATGAAGGAAGGGAAGATTTATTTAGCTCACATTTACTGGAGGTTTCAGTTCATACTCAACTGGTTCCACGGTAGAGTGGCACATAGCATAGACAACCTGTCATGGCAGCGGCAAAGAGCAGAGAGCCCATGGGAGGAGTAGCAGTAACAATGGCTACAGAGAGCAAGGCTGTCTCCCTTAAGTCGCATTCAGGCTATCTGCCCCAGGCTGGGTGTAGCACTCACACTCATAATCCCATCAACACTCACAAACGTAATCTCCATGGAACATGAGTTAATCACAAACCTTGGAAGTCCGCCCCATGACTTGCACGAGGCTTTGGGGGAGACTACTAGACACAAACAATTACACATGTGTAAGCATTATATTGTCTCCCTAGTGTAAGAACCTGAAAGAGTAAATAAGATACAAGTGGTACAATAGATAGTGTGTGAAATGGAAAGAAACTGCTTAAAAGGAAAGAATAATTGGGATAGGGAGAGGAGTAAAGAAGGAAAGAATAGATGGATAAATGATAGACAGATAGATAGATGGATGGAGAATACATACAAAAGAGAGCTACTATAATTGTAGCACTTATTTTTATTAGTTCATTGAAAGAAGCAGTTAATATCAGTATTGCTTGATCCATTTTACATGCCTATGTACATCCAAGCAACTACTTTGAAGATAATAATGTGCAATGGAATAACCATTGTTAATCTGCTATCATTTTATTTCTAAATTCTATATCATTTTCATCCTTTTATTGTCTTTAAAATAAAATAAACTGTAAAGAAATAATAACAGTCCAACAGTTGTGTGGCGTAGTCAAAAAAGGTACAAGTAATAAGAATGAGGGAGCTAGATAATACCAGAACCATGTTCATGATGACAGCATGAGAAAATTTCACTAATTTGAATCCAGGGTTGTGCACATCAGCACCTTGAAATCAAGCAAAATGATCAAAATGAAAATCTAACACTGTTGCATAATCATAACTTATTTACATTTGATGTTTTGAAATAATGTTGGCAGTGAGGCCACTC
>NW_004524711.1:309408-311263 GCF_000260255.1 Octodon degus | reverse complement strand
TGGTTGTTTTGTAACATCCTTTTTTAAAGAATTAATAATTATTTCCTTAAACTCCTTGTATAATATTTTAATCTCAATACATTTCCCTATCTTTTTCAAATGTTGAAAATGGATATATGTGTACATATATAAATGTTTGAAAAATGAAATTTTAATATATAAATTATATCATATTAAGCTATATTTTATTCATTGTTGATAGCAAAAGAAATAAACATATAGAAGTAAATATTATGAACTGCGGAATCCACAAACCATTTAAAAATTATTCAGCATGAAAATGGCATTTATTATGTGTCTATTTATTAATGCAAGAAGTGGACTTGCACTTAAGAAATGTTGATTTTGAGAATTACTTTCTCTTTCAGTTAATGGTATTAATACAGAATATCAGGAAATTAATTTTTCATTTTAGTTAAGTATAAGTTCAGTCTTTCAAATTAATTTTAAGATATATTTCTGTGTGCAGTTCTAGTGTACATGAATAAGTCTAATGTGCCTTACCAGAATGCTGGCCTTCTTTTTTTTGGAGGAGATATTTTATCTGTGAACACAGATAAAATTTGAAGGAACATTTTCCTTCAAATTCAGTAGTTTGACTATTTACAGAAAGACGTTTGTTTTTTTTTAAATTTCCTTTTGGATTATCTAGCTCTTCGGATTTAAATTTAAAGTTTAAAAGAACCATTTGATTTTAATAACTTTTATGTGTAGTGTTCCATTGAGTTAGGCCCTTTAGCACATAGAACCGCTTTTCCATAAGGTGATTTTTAGTAAATCCCAGTGTGTAAAAGCAAGATAAACACACATCAGTGAGTTTGTTATTGCAATTATATTATTGGATTTTTTACATTTGAATATGTTTTGAGTGTTGAAAAGCATGAAGAGACTGTTTTCTCATGTTGGTCATGGACACTTTTCTGACACTTAATAACTGGAAGTAAGTCTGCCAATATTCTTAAATGTCTGAAAATATGAAAATGCTCCATCGTCAATACTGGGAAGCAAATTCAGTAAACCCCAGTTGCTTCGTAACAACCTGCATAAACTCTTCTACAGAATTGTTTTGTGAATTCCAAATTCTAATTTATTTTTTTCTGATCAAGATATTTATTCTTCCACCTGTTTTGCTTTTTAAAGTTTTATTTCTTTCTTTCAAGTCAGAGACTAAATTTGCACACTCTAGACTTTTCCTACTAATGACTCTCTACATGATTTTTCTAAGGTACATTCACCCTGACACAGGGACTACTGGAAAATACACATTTTTGTTTTTTGGGATGTTCTGTTTCGTTTCACTTAGACTAGGTAATGCTATATTGTGTAGGCTGGCTTCATATTCAGGATGATCCTTTGTGATGCCTCATCCTCTAGAATACTGTGACATGTGACACCACACTTGGTTGGACAACTATCTCAGTTACTCTTCTCTCTTTGTTGAGACAAATACTCAACACCCAAAATGAAGGAAGAAAAGGATTACTTATCTCGAAGTTACTGGAGGTTTCAGTCCATACTTGGCTGGCTCCAAGACAGATTGGCACACGGCTGAAGGCAGCAGCTCATGGCAGTGGGAGACAGCAAAACAGCAAGATCGAAAGGGAGGAGAAGCAGTAACAATGGCTACAGAGAGAAAGTCTGTCTCTCTTAAGTTGCATTCAGGCTATTGGCCCCAGTCTGGGGGAAGTACTCACACCCATAATCCCAAGAGTACTCAGACCCATACCAGCAATGGATCACCCATAATCCCAGTGGATCATGAGTTAACCACAAACTCTAGCAGTCTGCCCCATGACTGCATAAGGCTTTTGGGGGAAACCTAAACATAAACCCTAACAACAAAAATTTTATCACA
>NW_004524711.1:305422-306623 GCF_000260255.1 Octodon degus | reverse complement strand
CATTGATGATGTTGAAGACACCAGTCTACATATCTGAGAAAACAAATGCATTAAGATGGACAGTTCCCAAAGACCTTAATTAGGAAGTATTCTGTTAGAAAAAGTAGAATGCTATGTGTACATACTTTAAATAAAAATAAATGTATTAGGTATGTCATAATTTTAGGAACTAAAATTCAGGAAGTTCAAATTCAGGAGCACAAACTGAACACAGATTAAAAAAGATAATGTTATCTCCTATTTCCTAGAATACCAACATCAAGATTTCTTTCAATTTTTTAGTTTCATCCATTTAAATAAATTTAACTCATGGTTGACCTATAGCCTATTATCTGTAAATGGGAGTGTGTATACTAAATTCTAATTCTATGCAGGAAAATTATAGAGGGTACATATTGGATGAGAAAATCATCCAGCGATTGCCAGCTATGAGCCACAGGTGGGGTCAGCGCAGACTGTATCTCCTTGGGCCGTAACATTAACATCATAAGTTCTCACTGTTGTCTACAAAGGGGTCACTGGAGAGCAGTGTTCATGGATCCCCATATTCAAAATATTTATTGCTTTGGGAACCGTCTACATTGAGTAATGTACTTATGATGGTTTAGGTGGGTGACATGTAAAATAATTTTCTTCTCAAAGCATACATTTCTTTTAGTTAATAGCATCTGCTGAACTCACCATAAATCTGTAAGTTTCTAGATAGTCTATGTTCTCTATGAAAAGAAAAAGAGCTCTATTGAGTATCTAAGCAAAAATGTTGGATGATGGAATTATATAATAGTCGAGAGCTACAAAGTATCAGTGAATCTACTGCAGTAATCCAGAACATAGTGCACGGCTATTTTTTCAACAATAAAAAAGAGCCTTGGGATCTATTTTTTACTTACTTGCCTTTTGCTTTTCAAATTGAAATTATTTTATTCAGCATTAATTTGTGTAACTGTGTTTCTTACCCTGCATAGCTAAGCTTATTAGCCTCACAATCCATTACTATATCGAGAGAGAGAGAGAGAGAGAGAGAGAGAGAGAGAGAGAGAGATTTCTGAATTCCTTTTTGTACAGGGTCTCACTATGCATCTCGGACTCATAGTGATCTTCCTGTTTTCAGCCTCCTCAGCTCTGGGATTACAGGTGTTTCCTCACTGCACCCAGTCTTGGTGGCTGGCTCAGTGTACCCAGGGTTCTGGGGCTGGCATGG
>NW_004524711.1:281705-284834 GCF_000260255.1 Octodon degus | reverse complement strand
AATTCTAAATCTTTTTAGTTCTAAAGTCGATCTCCTTGGACTTTCTTCTTTGCTTGAGTTCTTCCACAGTTCTACACATCTCACCACAGATGAAAGCAAAGACTGAGTTTATAGTAACTATTTCCAAAAGTAGTTGTGAAGGGGTTAGGGCAGAGAAGAGACGACAACATATGTAAAGCCAGTGTACTCTGTCTTTTACAAATGAAAAAAATCTCAAGAGTTTAGACACCTGTGTGATCTAGATGCTGTGACATTTCTTGGAATTCTCCTATTTTAGATTTGACAAAGCCCATTTCTTTAAAATGTTTAATAACCTGTGCTTGGAAAACCCACACTGACTGGCAAGCTTTCTGTTATTACTGATAAAATATAGATTACCCTGAATATTTATTCATAATTTGCACTTGAGTGACATTTATGATTAACACTAACTTAATTTGCTAGTGAACTAAAAATTTTTAAAATGGCCTCATGTGTTCTAGTGAAATGATTAGGAGAGGTCGTTAATCAAATAATCTCCTTTTGTTCCTACTTTTATGGCAGATGAGTGAATGAAGACACAAGAAAAACATTATTCAGTTAGTCCTGGAGTTCCATTAAAACGAATTAATTTTTTAATCAGTCAGATATTTTCAGAGCTTAAGCAACTGCAATGGAGTTAAACACTAGAAAACTTCTTTTACATTTTCATATAAAGAAATTTCATGATTCTCTCTTTCCACATTCACCCAATTCTTCTCAAAAACAAGTGGGGCAGGGGCTGGGGAGATGGCTCAGTAGAATAAGCACTCCCCTGGCAAATGCAAGGGTCTGAGTTCAATCTCTAGTTCTGAAAAACAAAACAAAAACAAAACAAAAAAACCCAACCTGGTAGGGCTGTCCATAGTTTGTAGTTATATTGGCTTTAACTCCATGGCCTTTTTTGAAAACCATTCATTTTATGTTAAACAAACTGAAGCGATTGCACCTTAACAAATACAAATAGCTCTGATGCATTAAAAATTACTGACACTACGTTGTGTGCCCTGTTTCTTAGCCTTCCAGATAAGGCCTATTCTTAATATGATTATTATTATCTACTGTCATCCTGAAATCAAAATAGCAATTTAAATGATTTATGTGGTAGCATTTATCCAAAATCTCTCTCTCCATTTCATTTCCTAGGGCAGTACCTATAGGGGCTAGATTGTCTCCAATTATGGTTTTCTGATAATAGCTGGACTACTTTTTCTTTCTGGGTACTGGATGGCAGTAGCAAGAATTGGCAACACAGAAAACATTGTGGGCAGTGGTGCTATCTGAAGATCTCACAAAGGGAGAATCTTTCTATATTCTTCTCTGATTGAAAAACAAGATCCTAGAGATAATGAAAGAATATTTTCTGCACTTTTGTAAGCTTAGTTTGTGGCTAATTCACACAAGGTTTCAGAAATTTTGTTTCTATTGATATCAACACAGGAGAAAAATTTTACTTTTAGAAGCAATCCAAGAAATAAAAATCATATCAAAATAGAGAGAATACATAGTCTAAGTATCTAGAATGATTTTAAAATATCATATAGAAACACAATAAACAGATATATAACTGAAACATAGACTGACTTTGTTAGTTCATCTAGAGGATTGGGATTTCAATTTAGATAACTGGGCTTAGGTTTGCATGCAGAAGTAAGCATGAATATATGCAGAAGTGGTAGAAAATGATTCATTCTGTCCTAAGGGAGGATGAGTCTCATACATGTTAAGAATATCTCACTATTTCTTTGGAAGATTTTTATTTCATTTGTATTATGTTTTCTTGTGTAGATTATTTTTCATCATGATACTGGGATCAATAATCTTTTTCATGAATAAATTTCTAAATAGAATTTTAATTTTTCATTAAAATAACTGCCTAATGTTTATTTTTTATTGTATTTATAGAGATAGATATACCACCGGAGGACTAGTAATTGAGATTAGAATTTGGTTAAGAAAATTGGTTATAAATTAATGAAAAATACTGAAATGGTGATGTGAAATCTTAGTTACCATATAAAACCCACCTTTCTGAAGAAAATACCTAATTTTCTTTAGAACTTTCTTATAGCCTTATTATTCAAGCCTAGTAAGAATGTTGTGTTTTCTTAATTCAAAGAATTAGACATTGAGTGCAACATCATCAAAATCTACAATTTTTCCTTGTATCAAGGAACTATATTTAATACTAAGAGTTCACAAAGCTAATTATCTCATGGATGTCTGTAACAATTTAATTGCAAGAAAGAATAATTTGATTGAAAGGTAAATAATGAAACCTAAGTTGTTCATCACTGCATTTCAAGAGGGATCCTTACTTTAAAAAAAAGAATGATGCTAGTCTAGAACATATAAATAATTAAAATTCAGGTATCCAAAATTCAGACTCAATTAAAAATGGCCATTTCTGATGAATACATACTTCCCAGATGAAGACATACAAATGTTAAATATATGAAAAAAATTTCAACATCATTGATCATTCAAGAAATGCAAATTTAAATACCACTGAGATTCCATCTCACCCAGAATGGCTATCACCAAAAAATCAACAAATAACAAATGCAGAAGGGCAGCTGGTAAAAAGGAACCCGTTCCTACTGTGGGTGGGAGCTTAGACTGGTATAACCACTATGGGAATATGTGTGCAGATTCCTCAAAAAACTGAGATTAGAAGTCCTATTTGACCCAGATATTCCTCTCCTCTGTATTTTTCCAGAATGAAAAACATCATGCCACAGAAATATATGTACATTCATGTTTATAGCAGTGCAATTTGTCATAGTTAAATCTTGGAAGTAACCTAAACAAGCATCAATTGAGTGACAGATAATAAAAGATGTGTTATTGTTAAACAATGCAGTATTATTCAGCTATAAAAAAATAAACTCAAGCCTTTTATAGGTAAATGGATGCAACTAGAGGCTATTCTCATAAGTGAATTAAATCTTTCCTGCTTGTATAAACATCATACTGTCTCCCTAGTGTAAGAACTGGGAAGAATAAATAAAATGGTATAATGGATACTGTAAAAGGGAAAGAAACTGCTCAAAAGGCCAGCACAACTGGGATTATGGAAAGGAGAAAAGAAAGAAAGGAGGAAGACAAACA
>NW_004524711.1:280356-281605 GCF_000260255.1 Octodon degus | reverse complement strand
TTTTAATTTTTGACCAATTTTGTATACTTATATCTGGTAATGTGAACTAATTTGAAGGCAATAATATGGACTACAACAACCGTTGTTCAATTCCTATCATCTTTTTTAGTGAAATTCTGCATCTTTTCTAATGGGTTAATATTATTATTTCTTATTGTCTTAAAAAAGAATGATTCTCTGTCTTGGGTGATCATAGCATATTTCACAGAGAAGGCAGGTTCCTAACATGGATTCCATGTTATATTAACTGTTCATTTCATAACGTCTTCATGACTGTGAGAGTTTCTCCAACTACTTTTATTGGTATTTCGCTTTGACAATTGTGAGTTATACTGGTTATGTATTTTGCAAAATGTCCTTCTATTAAATTCTGCTTGATGAACTGGTCATGAATGGGGTAATAGAGTTGAGGTAGTAAGGCCACAAGGGGCAAACTTCTATGCTCATGACTTCATATCAAAAATCTGTACGATCAGTAAGACTTACCAGTAATATCATTGATGGTCTTCTTCTACCAGTTAAGGTAATATTTGTTCGATATTACTTATAGCTAAATTATTCTTTTCTTCCCTCTTTCAACTCACTGTATTAATTGGAAGGAAAAGAAGTGGAGAGCTATACTCACATTCTCGTAAAATGAGTGGTCTACATAGATAACTTAGAATATATTTACTTGTGAGATGATTGTCTCTTTGCACCAATTTATTGATATTATTTCTGTCTTTATGAACTCATGAATATTTATCCTGGGCTGTAAGTTGGGCATTAATATTGACTGATGCACTTTGCTGTTCAATTGGCCTAGCTGTAAATACTGGTAAATTTATAATGGATTTTGTGTGAATTTTTTCTTTCTTTTTTAAAATAATTTTATTGAGAAACAAATAACAATGAGACAGTTTCAAAACAAATTAGTAGGAAAGTTTCAATAATTAATATATTTCATATTGTTGTCTTAATGGTTATTCATTGTATAATATGCAGACAAGATATCCTGTCCACAAACACTATTAAAACAAATATTCTTATTCACTGAATTAAGAGAACGTAGCAGTATATATATCCTAACTATTTTGAATATACAGATACAAAATGGTCTTCCATTTATATCCCCCTTTTTGTTTAGTTTTTCCAGAGAAGGGTATTCTTTTGTTATTTAAATATTGCAGGTGCATGAATTCAGCAAAATATTCCAATATAGTCTAGTAGTTCATTATAGTGTTGTGTTTTCAGTAAGACTGGCAATGTC
>NW_004524711.1:271873-279915 GCF_000260255.1 Octodon degus | reverse complement strand
GTTTGTAGATCCTTTGTCAGTGTCAGCTATGTGGATGAGTCACAGCCATTGCTTGACCAATTTGCTCTCTGTGAAAGCCTGAGAGAATGTTTTCTCTCCATGCTACTCTCCTTAGGCACACACTACATCATTGATCACTTTCCTCTGTGGCCAATAATCTCCTTGATTGGTAAATTTGGAGCACAACTGAGTTACATGATATTACAGTACAGTTTCTCCTATGTCCTGAGTCTTCACTGACCTTTAAAGGCAAGAGTCAAAATGTTGGTGGTTCTTGCAGCCCTTCTTTTTCTCTAATTTTTGGTCTGCAAACTTAGGGTTTAAATGATCCAGAAGAGAAGTTTAATATTATTACCATACAACATCGGCTGCCGAGCTACCTATCTGTCTGAATATTTAATAAAGACCCTATCAAACTACCTCCAACATGCCTCACAGAGCTAGAGAAATCATTCCTAAAATTTATTTGGAACCAGAAAAGACCTAGAATTGCAAAGGCAATCCTGGCCAACAAAGACAAGGCAGGAGGCATTACATTTCCTTACTTGAAGTTATACTACAAAGCTACTGTGATAAAATCAGCATGCTACTGGCAACAAAATAGACCTGAGGATCAATGGAATAGATTAGAAGACTTAGAAGCCCCTATGAACATATCAGTCACCTTATCTTGGACAAAGTGGCCAAATATGATTACTGGAAGAAAGATCGCCTCTTCACCAGTGGTGCTGTAAAATCTGGCTCTATATATGCCAGAAACTAAAATGTGACCCAGGTCTATCACCATGCACTAAGCTAAAGTCAAAATGGATTAAAGATCTAAACATTAAAACAGCGACACTAAATCTCCTGGAAGAGAAAGTAGGAGGAACTGTTGAAGACATAGGGGTGGGCACAGAGTTTATGAACAAAAACCAAAACGCATGGGGAATGCTTGAAATAACTAACAACTGGAACCTCCCCTTATTGAGAAGTTTTTGCTCATCAAAAGAAATTACAGACAAAATGAACAGACAATCTACAAATTGGGATAAAAATCTTAACTAATAAGCACTCAGGCAAAGGTCTACTCTTATAGAGAACTAAAAAACATTAGTGCCCCAAAATTTAAAGACCCAATCCAGAAATATGTATCAGAGATTAAGACACACTTCTCAGAGGATGAATCTAAAGAAACGAATAAGTATATGAAAAAGTGCTCCACATCACTGGACATCCATGAAATGCAAACTAAAACAACCCTGAAATACCATCTCACCCCAGAAAGAATGGATATCATAAAGAAATCAACCAACAATAAATGTTGGAGAGGGTGTGGGAAAAAAGGAACACTTCTCCACAGCTGGTGGGAATGTAGACTGGTGCAACCATTATGGGAATCAGTGTGGATACTCCTCAAAAACTACCACTGGAAATCCTATCCAAACCAGCTATCCTCCTACTGGTAATTTACCTGGAGGAACTGAAAATGTCATATCATAGTGATATATGGGTACCTATGTTTATAACCGCAAAATTTATGATAGCCAAATCTTGGAAACAACCAAAATGCCTGTCACCTGAGGAATGTATGTAAAAGATATGGTATTTTCATACAATGGAGTATTACTCAGCTATAAAGAATGATAAACTCGAAGCCTTCATGTTTAAGTGGATGCCACTTGCAGACATACTCATGAGTCAAATAAACCAGACCCACATGTGTAAATATTGTGTAGTCTCTTTAGTATAAAACTCAAAGGAAGAAATACAAATAGAAAGGTATAACACAATTAAAAGGAAAGTAAGAACTTGAGGATTAGACAATGAAGAGGGGGCAAGGAGAAAAGCTAGGAAACATGACAGGGAAAATGCAATACCTTTATATGCATAACATGGATAAGGTAATGTTCCTGAGAATCTTCAGCAAGTTTTTGAAACTAGCAGTTGATTGGTAGGATTCTCACCCTGACTAACTATATATGCTGATAACTGTGAACTAAGCAACTGTACTGAAGATAGGAATGTGTAATAGTAGGGTCATGCTTGGCGTGCCCGTCACTCTGGTCTTCTAAACACGTCATGCTTCTCATGACATACAAATTACTGCCATGCCGTCTCTCAAGTAAATGTTTGTTTTAGAAATAAAAAGGTTAATAAATGAAGACAGGAGGCAAGAAAAAAATATCACAGGACTCTCCTGGTACAATGCTGTATATGGTTAGATTTCTAAATTTCTGTGTAAAATATGTAATTGTTTATTCCTATTTTTTAAATTTTTTTTAATTTTTTCTTCATATTCTGTAAGGACCTAAAGTTTAACATGTCAATACTTGATGTGTAAATTTTTCTTTTGTAATGAACTTTATTTCTCTTTATTGGAGAATAATATTAGAAACAAATATCTAAGTGTTGGATATATTGCTATTAAAATGTGAACTGTAGCATCACACATATCTTTATCTTCTACTAAAATGAATTCTCATCCAATTAATGTTATAATATCTGCTTTCCTACTATTTCAAATATTTTTTATTTACATGAATGCTATTTCCTTTTATAACACTGAAGAAGATATAATAACTTCTATAACATCCTTACCAATTCTAAAATAAAAGTCATCTTTCAGTTCTTCTCCTCTATAGAAAGGCCTTTTTTATTTTTAGGTGTTGATTTTGGATTTAATCTTGTGAATTACAAAAATTAGATGGTAGAAATTTTGGACTTTTGTGTCTTTTCTAAAAAAAATCTTAATTTTTTACTTTAGCATGCAATAAATTAGGTTAGACTAAAACACCAAATATGGGTATTGGATGGAAACTGAGATTTCAGGTGAGTTTTAATTTCCTTAGGTTCAGTCTTTCTTACACATGTGGAATTCATTAATTAGTCAGAGATTTTTATAGTTATCATTTGAGCCTACTTTTCTACTTTCTAGTAATACTGGTTGCCAGGAAATCTATTGTTGAATTCTTTAAATCTGAAAATATGTAGCCTTTACATCAGAATTTTAACTACTCTACATAGTATCAGAAAAATGGCTAACTTATCCATCTGTCCCTTTTTACAAGTATTGACTCCCCTCTAAAATTAATCGTCTTTACTTTTCATTCTCCAAGGCCCTCACTTCACTATTAACTCACATTTTTGCATTTAGTTCTTATCTGTAGAAAGGAATGGATCTACTTAGAGTTTACTTGGCCATATTGAAACCAAATCTTCCACCATTTGGCTTTCTCACTTTGAATTGTAGGTCTATCTCTGTTCTTCTCATTATCTATCTTTTATTTTGCTTTCTATTTTTACTCTGGGTTTGTCATATGAGAGAAAGAATGTCGTATTTAAGCTTGTATGTCTTATTTATTTTATTTAGCATTACGGTCTCGAAGTGAGGTGCTCGAGGTGAGGTGCATATATTTTCCTACAATGACTCAAGTTTGTTGTTATGATTTTGGTCTAGATTTTCCCCAAAACTTCATGCAATCATGGGTCAGCTTCTAGAGTATGTGGTTAATTCATGATCCAAAGATGGTATTACGGGTGCCAGTGCAGGTTGCCTGGTGCAGTTTAAGGAAGGCAGAGAGGATTGCTCTCCACCTGAGCCTCTTTCCATTTCTGCTCTTGCTGTTTTGCTGTTTTCTGACTCCATGAACTTCTGCCCTCTGCCATGTGCCTCTCTGCCTTGGAGCCAGCAGCGTATAGATGGAAAACTCCACAAGCTGTCAGCTAAATAAATCTTTCTTTCCTAAATTTTGGATGTTGGGTATTTCTTCCAGCTATGAAAAACAAGTAATTGGGACAATTATTTTTTATGGCAGAGTAGTACCACATGGTGTGTAAGTAACACATTGTATTTATCCATTCACCTATTGATAGACATCAAGATTAGCTGTTGTTTTTTGAGTATATGCCCATTTTGAACATGGATATATATATATTATATATATTCTCTATTTTGCAAAGATATCTAGGAAGGGAGTAATTTCAACAAATAGAAAGTCTATCTTTAGTTTTCTGAGGAATCCCCATACTGACTTCCATAGCGTTGTTGGAATCGTAAATTTCAAGGGGAGAAGTGTATAATTAACATTGAAAGAATTTTTTCCCTTGATTTTCTACTTGGCATGGGCCTTGCTTTCTCTCTCTTATAATTCATGTCCTTTGAGGCCCTCATACCAACGTTCAAACTTTGTCTGAATGTAAGAGCCAGTTTTAGGGCTTTCACTTTTAATTTTCTTCTTTGCCTTCATATTTGAGCTGTAGATTTTGCTCACTTCTCAAGTCATTCATGCTTTTACATTCATTTAGTTCAATCAGTTTTACTTGATTATTCTGAGGAGTAAATTGGAATTAGTCAGGATGCCTAACAAGCATGTGGTTAGAAAGAGAACATTCTGATTTACGGTTTCTGCTACTTTAGCAAACAATGTTGTTGAGTTTGTGCCTTTTCATGTATCACATACACAGTGTACATCGTGTTAATACAATTTACACAATGAAGATTGTGAGAATTATATACTTATGTGTATTAAATCATGATAAAAGTGCTGAGGATATGGTTCTATGTTGCAGTGCCTACCTGGCAAGAGCAAGGCCATGAGTTCTAATCCTGGTAACAAAAAATATTATGATAACATAAATTTGCTACTAAAAATAACCAATAGACATTTAGATAACTAATATACGAAGTATACAGACATAAAAGCAATAAGTGACACGTGTATAAATCATATTCGTTAATTAGAATAATGTGGAGGGAAATGGATTCTAGAGGAAAGGAAAAGAATTATTGGACAAAGTGAAATTTTGACAAAACAGAACTTCAATGAGACAATGGAGAATAATCTAAAGGATAATAAGTGGGTATATGATAGAAATGGTATCATAGTTGAATTTTGTAATTAATCAATTAATTAATTAATTAATTTGGTACAGGGTCTCATTATGCACCTCAGACTTGTAGTCATCCTCCTGTCCTAGCCTCCCCAGTGCTGGGATTGCCATCACGCACCACCATGCTTTAAGTGGACTAAGTTTTAAAACTAGAGGCTTTTTTTACTTTCTACATAAAAGAGCACCTATGATGCTCTGCCTATATTTTCATGCCTTTTGGAAAGTATTAAAAAGCATTTTACTATTATAACTCATAAAACTTTTAAATTGTAGTTCTACAGATATAGTTTGAATAGATATGATGACATAGCTAATCGAAGGCAATAGAATTAAAAGTAGAGACATGTGGGGACTGGGGAGATAGCTGAGTGGAGTAAGTGCTTGACTGGCAAGTGCAAGGTCCTGAGTTTGATTTCTGGTACCACCAAAAAATAAAATAAGTAAAATAAAATAAAATTAGAGATATAAAAATATTCACATATATTAATATCTTTTTAAGAAGAGCTGAACTCATATTAGATATATATTATATGTAGAAGCATCTTGTTCAACAAATAGGCAGCACTATCTTAGCGAATTAAAGATG
Organism: Octodon degus; assembly: GCF_000260255.1. Lineage (NCBI taxonomy): Eukaryota > Metazoa > Chordata > Mammalia > Rodentia > Octodontidae > Octodon > Octodon degus. Next base: position 274,457 of record NW_004524711.1, on the reverse strand, counting down.
AAGCTTACTTATGAATTGAGGCTATGTGGCCAATGACACATTTTCCAACTACTTAATGAGGATATTTTCATAGTAGGACTTGCTTTAAGATACTATGGAAGACTTGGAATAGAGACTTCCAACTTTTCTGTTTCAAGTATTTCTGACTTACATTTATTAAAATGTGTTCTTTGAAAAAACATTTTTGCTTTATTTTTTGTTTATTTGTTTAATTGTTTGCATATTTGGTACAGGGTCTCACTACACAGGTCGGACTCATAGTGATCCTCCTGCTTTCAGCCTCCCCAGCGCTGGGATTACAGGTGCGCACCACCATGCTCAGTCTCAATCACCATCTCAGTGTGTCCCGGGGACGGGTCAGGCACAGCACCTCCGAGGTTGAACTCCCGCTGCTGCGCTCTGCCTAAGCAGGAGCTTTAGTCCACTGAGCTATCTGGATGCCTCTTTACTTTTTATTTTTAATTGATACATGCTAAACAAAATTTTGCATATAAATGGTATAAAATGTGATGTGTAAAACATATATTCCATGAAATGTTTAAATCAAGCTAAACATACTTTAAAAAAAAAAACCATGAGTTCTTCATGGTACAAAGATTTGAAAACCTTTCTTTAACTTTTTTGAAACATATACTAGGTGATTGTTCACCATAATTCTTGTGCTGTGTAATGGCCGCACACAGTTTCTTTCAACTACAACTTAGTTCTTGTGGATCAGCTTTTCCTGCTCTTCTACCCCCACTTCACTGTTTTCTCTAGCCTCTTATCACTATTCTACTCTGAATTTCTCAATTCTCTCTCTCTCTCTCTCTCTCTCTCTCTCTCTCTCTCTCTCTCTCTCTCTCCCCCCCTCCCGTGTTTGTGTGCTCTGTTACTGGGGATTACACCAGGAGCATTCACACTGAGCTACATGTCTATCCCTTTTTATTTTTTTTAGGCCAGTTTTTGCTAAATCACTAAATTTCCCAGCCTGGGCTCAGATCTTCCTGCCTCAACCATTCAGGATTCTGGAACTACACTACGTTTGATTTTGACTTTTTAATATTTCATATACAAGTGGCTTTACGTGGCTACTTTCTAATCATGGTTTAAGCCTTCTTTAGGATGTGCACACTTTAGGTTGTCATCTCATCAATTTTCAGTGATTTATAAAGCATGTACATTTTTTCTATATTTTTCAAAGTAAAGTTAGCACAGATAGTATGTCATGGTTAAATTCCATAATTTCTTTGCATCTGTCTTCTTCACTTAGACTTAATCCCACTACAGTTAAATTTTGTTCTGTGTGTTAGTGTTTGCATTCTTCTCACTCTGTGTTGTAGATTTCACTTCCTTTACTTTCTCTTCCCCTCTTCTTTCCTTTTCTCTCTGCATTTACCTACTCAGCACAAAAATATGGAGACTGATCTCTATAAGATTATCTTAAAATATATATTTTGTGATAAGCATGGTAATGTGGTTATAAGCACCTTTGCGTTTATGATCTATAATATAATTAAATAAACATAACACAGCTTGTTAAGTAAGAATGATGAATATAGTAGTAAAAGAGTACACGAAAATTTTCAACATCCCTGATCAAATAGACACACAAATGCTTTTCACATATGAATCGGTCATACAATAATCACCAAACCAAACATGGCTATTTCATCTTGCTTTGCCCTAATATTCTGTTGCTACATCAATTAGTAGAAAGATGTAATGGTACTGTAAAGGTATATAATTGGGATTTTGAATAATTTTATTTTTTTATTTTTAAAGAGAGTGCAAAATAGTGTTAAAACAGAAAATTACAAGTGATACAGAATTTCATTTTAAAATAGTATAAATTTCACAGTATTTGTTGTAATGAATTGTGTTGTCTTCCAGCTAGTTATTCATGTTACCAGCTATATGCATGCAACATTGGAAGAAGATAGAAAAAATAAATATATAAGAAATGAAGAACAGAAATGACAAACAATTGAAACAAAAAGAAAAAACAAACCAAGCATTATCTACTTCTTCCCATAAACCAGCAGAAATCCACAGTACAGTGGCCAAAACTATATACAGTGTGCCTGCCTATATACGTGGATATGTCTCATTCTCCCTCCTACTTATGTAATCCTCTTCAACTCAGTAACTCTTTCCTTTTGAATAAGTTTGTTCCCTTTTCCCAGTATCTACTATACCCTTCAGATTCCATTTTCTCTTTCAGGTTCTCACACTAAGGAGACCATACGATGTTTACACATGCAGTTCTGATTTATTTCACTTAAGAGTAAAGTCTCGATATAGACCCAGGAGTGCAGGCCCAGTGAGTGAGTAAGATGACCCGGGGCCCTGAGGATCCTGAATAGACCCAGAATGCAGGCCTGGCAGTGAGTAAGGCGACCCGGGGCCCACTGGATCCTGAATAGACACAGAGCCCAGGCCCAGCATGTGAGTGAGACCACTCAGGGCCCGCGGATCTTCATTTGACCCTGAGTGCAGGCCCAGCGAAGAACCTTCAGCAGAACTCCCTGCAGAGAGGCTAGAGGCAAGACCCACCCAGCTGATTCAGGAGCAGAACATCTTGCCAGGGAGACACAAAGGGTTC
>NW_004524711.1:265279-270311 GCF_000260255.1 Octodon degus | reverse complement strand
TTTTTCTTAGTTCAATGGTTTTGAAACACTTAATTTTTAATTAACTAGTATTTAATTTTCTGGATATTGCTTAATCTTAGTTTTTGTTCTAAGATTTATAGTATATCTTTGACTTACAATTTATTTAAAAGACATTGTATGATATCTTCTCCTAGTATTAGAAACTTTAAAAAGTAAAAGAAAATAAAGTCTCTAATTGTATCCATTTACCAAAAAATTACTCAAATTTATGTTGTTTTACAGTTCAGTAATGCTCCATTGTGTGAAAATACCACCTTTTCTTTAGTCATCCCTCAGTTGGTGGGCATTTGGATTGTTTCCAAGATTTAGTAAGGACAAATTGCACTGTTATAAACATGGGAGTACAAGTATCACTGTGGTGTGAGGTTTTCAGCATTGTAAAAATATCCAGAAGGAGAATAACTGGCTTGAATGGGATCTCCAATTCCAGCTTTTAAAGGAATCTCCACACCGATTTCCATAGTGGTTGTACAAGACTGCAGTCCCACTGAAAGTGCAGAAGGTTGTGATTCCTCAATAGTCTCCCCAGCATTTGTTGCTGGTTGATGTCTTGATGTTAGCCATTGTCTCTGGGGTAAGATGAGATCTCAGTGTTGTCCTAATTTGCATTTCTTGAATGACCAATGATATTGAACTTTTTTTATATATTTACTTGTCATTTGTATTTTTTCATTTGAAAAGTTTATATTCAAATCAGAAGCCCATTTTGGATTGTGTCTTTGAATTTGGCGAGCCTTATTTCACTAAATTCTTTATATGTCCTAGAGACAAAACCTTTGTTGGAGGGATGACCTTCACCTATAAGATTTCCCCATTTTTAAATTTTATTTGCATTTTATTGGAAGTTTCCTTTGAAAAGAAACTTTTCAAAAAGACGAGAAAGGCTGGCCAAATATCTCAGTGGATAAAAGTGTTACAAGCAGCACAGGGGCCGAGCTCGATTCCTGGGCCTGCCTTGCTGGCCCCACTCTGGAGGCATGCTGAGATGGAAATTAAAACTGGGCAAGGTAGTGTGCACCTGTAATCCAATCTCTTAGGGGGCTGTAAACAGGCGGATCACATTGAGACTGTTCTAGTAGTGAGACCCTGAACACCCTGTAGATCCTTCCTTAAAATACAAAAAAAAAAAAAAAAAAAAAAAAAAAAAAAAAGAACTAGAATTCTAAAATTCAGCTGTAAATTCATTGGGACCTGGGAGTTTCTTTGTTGGTACATTTTTGTTACATTTTCAATTTTGTTTCCTCTTACTGGGATTTTATGAATTTGTATATCTTCTTTACTCAACTTTGACATTTTGTATTTATTCAGGAAGCTGTCCATTTCCTCTGTGTTTTCCATTCTGTGAGAGTAAAGACTATGGAAATAGTTATTGGAGATTTTCTGACTATCTCTAGTGTCTGTGATGATTTCTCCCTTTTCATTCCTTGCCATATGCATTTCAGTTGTTTTTTCCTTTTTTTTTTTTTTTTTTTTTGATTAGGTGTGCCAATTTTATTTATTAATTCTTTCAAAGAACCAATGTTTTCATTCATTTATTCTTTGTATTGTTTTATCAATTCCATTGTATTAATTTCTGCTCTAATCTTTATAATCTCTTGCCTTCTTTGGCCTTTTGGCTTGACTTGTTCATCTTTTTCTAGCAGGTGCAGCATAAAATCATTTATTTAGGTTTGTTCTGTTTTCCTATTGTGTGAATTTACCACTGTAAATTTTTGTCCTAAGACAGCTTTCCTTGTTTCCCACATGTTTTGGTAATCTGTATTTTCATTTTTGCTTAACAGTAAATATTTTTTATTTCTTCTTTAATTTTATCAGTGGCCTACTGGTTATTTAGGAGGTTTTTATTTATTTCAATGTTTTTTTTTTCTTTTTTTGTAGATTCTTTTGTCAGTAGTTTTATTGCTCTGTGGTCAGATCATATGTATGTTATAATTTCAATTCACTTTCATTTACTTAAAATGCTCTATGTGTATAGTTTTGAGGTCATCCCTTGTGTAGCTGAGAAGAATGTGCTTTCTGTTGCTGTGTGAAACACTCTGTGAAAGTCTACCAATTTTGGGCTGGCCAAATAGCTCAGGGGTTTAAAGTGCCTGCTTAGACAGACACAGGGGGTTGGGAGTTTGAGGCCCTGGCCTGCTGTGCTGGCCTCATGCTGGGGGAGTGCTGAGATAGCAAATGAGACATTGTGGTGGTGTGTGCCTGTAATCCCAGCACTTGGCAGGCTGAAAACAGGAGGATCACTATGAGTTCAATCTACACAGTGAGACCCTGTAGACCTTGTCCTAAATACAAAAATAAAATAAAATAGAATATAAAAAAAGTCTACCAATTTGATTTCTCCACAATTTTGTTTCAGTTTTGGTATTTGTTTAACGATATCTGTCTAGTTGATCTATCTCTTTGTGAGAGTGAGGTGTTAGCGCCCCCATTACTACTGTAATATTGCTCATTTGATTTTTCATGTCTTTAATATTTCTCTTATGTAACAGCATGCTCCTGTATATGGTGCACATATATTTATAATTGTTATCTCATCCTAGCGCAGTTTTCCTTTAACAAGTATGTGGTGGCCTTCTTTATCTCTTTGAATGACTTTTGGTTTGAAGTTGATATTGTCCATAAGCAGGATAGCTACCCCCACTTTTCCCTGGTTTCCTGTGGCATGGAGAGTTGTTCACCATCCTTTGGCTTTTGGTTTGTGAATTTCCTTTTGAGCTAAATGTGTTTCTTCTATGCAGCATAATTTTGGATTTTGTTTCTCAGTTCACTCTTCTAGTTTGTTTCTTTTGATGGGTGCATTGAGGTCTTTTACATTAATGTTTATAAATGAGATACAGTGACTTATCTTTGTCATATTATTCTCCTGACATTGGCTTCATAGTATTTTCTTTCTTTTTAAATGCTTTTTCTGTTTCATGATTCCATTCTGTTGTGCTTACAGATGTGTTTGTGTCAATCTCTTTCTAAAATATTTGTCAGTAGTTTTTTTTGTGGTACTAAGTATTGAACACTGTCAGTAGTCTTTATAGAGTTGGTTTTGTGGTCATGAATTTCTTCAGTTGCTCTTTTCTATGGAAAGATCTTATCACTCCATTAAATTTGATAGACAGTTTTGCAGTATACATCAATCTGGGTTGAAGTGATTTTCTTTCAGGTCCTGAAATATTCTATTCCAAGCTCTTCTTGATGGCTTGTGTTGAGAAATCTGCTGTGATTATGATGGGCTTTCCATTGTAAGTGATCTTTGCCTACTCTCTAGAATCTTTTAATATTATATTCTTTTGTTGAATTTCTGAGATCTTGATTATTACATCTGTGGATATATTTATTTTTTATTTTGGCTGTTTAGAGTTCTATATTCCTCTCTAAACTGTGTGTCAGATTCCTTTCTCATGTTTGGAAAATTTTCTGCTACTACTTCTGCAAATAGTCTTTTATATTATTTAGGTTGACCCTTGCTGTTTCATTGACAACTGCTATTCTTATGTTATTTTTATTTGCATTGTGTTATAGCTGCTTAAGTTTTTTTTCATAGTTCCTTTCATATTTATTAACTTTCCAAATGTCTTCGAGGTCTGAAATCCATCTTCAATTTTATTCAAGCACTTTTGCTAGCTTTCAATGGAATTCTTAATTTCATGGTTACCCATTTCCATCTACTTCATGTATTCTAATTAATCTCTGTATTGTTCACTCAATTTTTCCAACATTTTTCTATTTGCTTCTTTTTTAAAAAAAATCTATTTGTGAGTCCTAGCCCAGGACCATGAGTGTCTGGGAGGCTTTCAGCTACCCAGTGTTGGAGGTAGCTACCTGTCCAAGCCCAGGCACATCATGGGTGAGACCATCTTTCTCCCCATTGGGACGCTCCCCAACACTCTGTAGTACCCCGTCTATCCCACCCACTGAGGAGGAATCTGTGCCATATTCCAGGAACCCCCAGATCCAGTCCTAGCCCAGGCCCAGTAAGTGTGTGGGAGAGCTGCCTCTCCCCACTTATCCAACTTGCCCCCCCCCCAGACTCAGCTCAGGCCTGACATACAGACCTGGGGTGTAATCCTGCAGCTGCAATCCCTGCAGAGAGTGTAAGGGACAGAACCATCCAGCTAGTCAAGGAGCAGAACATTTTGCCAGAGGTGCACAACAGGTTTACTCTTAAGACAGCAACATGAAGAAGCTGAACACAGCAGCAAGACCCAAGTCAGGCACAGCTGGATAAATCCAAACTTTGTAGGTCTGCACCTGAACTTCACTAGGTGCTAAGGTCATAACTGCACCAAAGATCTACAACAAAGGTCAGAAGACAGTGCTACAAAAAATGACAACAAGAAGGAGCAAAATGCATTTTCAGAATCCAAGCACACCCATAACAAGTGCAGAGGGCACTAACACAGAACAAATTGGGAATCACACAGCTGAAATCAATAAATCAATAGCTTCTGAAATAAAAAAACAGCTGCAGAAAGGTATAGAGGAACTCAGAAAGCAAATTAAAAAAGAACTCTCTGAATTAATAATATCTGCAGTAAAGAATCAAATGCAGAAACATATGCAAGAAACCCAATGCCCACCCAGAACAAGTGCAGAGGACACAAGCTCAGCTCAAACATATGAATTAATATGGTCCATAGTAAATAAGCAACAGCAGAAAGGTATAGAGGAATGCAGAGCAGAATTCTTTTCTACTAGTTCAGGTCAAATATACAAATTAAGAGTGTCGATAGTAAATAAGCAACAACAGGAAGTTACAGAGGAACTCAGAGCTGAATTTTCTGAAATAAGCAAAGAATTCTCAGAACTCATAGCATCTGAATTAAGAAATCAACTACAGAAACAGGGAGGAAACACAATCTGAAAAAAATCACTGCAATAAAAGAATTAATAACTGCTTCTAAAGAAGACATTGATAAAAAAGAGAGGAGATTAGAAAAATGACAGAATCCTTCAATAGGCAATACAAGAAAGAAATATATCGCATGAAGAAGAGTCAAAGAGATATAGAGGAATTTAA
>NW_004524711.1:257520-258625 GCF_000260255.1 Octodon degus | reverse complement strand
TTCTCAGCTGCACATGGCTTATTTTCTAAAATAAGCTGTATACTGCTCCATAGGTCATGCTTAAGTATATGTAAGAAAATAGAAATTATTCCATGCACATTATCTGACCACAGTGCAAATTGGAAACAAATGAGAAAAGAAGCCAGGAAAAAACCCTAAAAACATGGAAATTAAATGACACCCTACTCAGCAACCAATGGTTCAAAGATGAAATTAAACAAAAATTCAACAATATCTACAATTCAATGAAAATTGAAGAACAACTTATCATAATTTATGGGATACGATGAAAGCATTTCTCAGAGGGAAATTCATAGCTGTGAATTCACACATTAGGAAAACAGAACGGGAACAACTAAATACCCTAACGCATCACCTTCAACAGCTAGAAAAGAAAGAGTAACCAAACCCAGAGCCCAAATGCCGGAAGATATCATAAAGATTAGAGCAGAGATAAATTCAATTGAGATGAAGAAAACAATTCAAAGAATTAAAAAAGGAAAAAGCTTGTTCTTTGAAAGATTAAATAAAATTAATAAACCCCTAGCACACCTCATCAAACAGAGGAAAGAAAAAATTCAAATACAAGCAATAAGGAATGAAAATGGTGTAATTACCACAGACCCGGTGGAAATTCAGAAGACTATAAATAGATACTTTGAGAATCTTTATTCTCACAGAATAGAAGACACAGAAAATGGACAGATTCCTAGAAAGGTACAAATTGCCAAAACTGAATTGACAAGATATAATTACTCTCAATAGCCCAATAACAGCCAATGATATATGAGATGTGATTAAAAACCTACCAACATAGAACGTCCAGGTCCAGATGGATTCACAGCTGAATTCTACAAGAAATTTACAGAAGATGCAGTTCCTGTACTCCTCAAACTCTTCCGTGAAATTGAAAAGGAAACAATCCTCCCAAAATCATTCCTGGAGGCAAGTATTACCCTGATACCAAAACCAGGGAAAGACCCAACTAATAAAGAGAACTATGGATCTAAACATTAAAGAAGAGACACTAAATCTCCTGGAAAAGAAATTAGGAGGAACTCTTGAAGACATAGTGGTAGGCAGAGTTCATAAACAAAAATCAAAT
>NW_004524711.1:255703-256492 GCF_000260255.1 Octodon degus | reverse complement strand
TTCATGCTTGGAGTGCCTGTCATTCTGGTCTTCTGAATACAGGTTGCTTGTCATGATATGCCAGTTGCTGCTGTGCTGTCTCTTGGTTAGATGAATGTTAAAAATGAAGATGGTGGTGAATGAAGGCAAGAGATGGGGAAAGGAATGTTGTGCGACTGTCCTGCTTCAAGGTTGTATATGATTATATTTTTGGACTTATGTGTAAACATAAGAATTATATAATTCTCTATGCCTATCTTTAAAAATACATTCCAATTTTTAAGTGTTTTTTTCATCATATTCTGTAGGGACTTAAGGTTCAACATATCAATACTTGATGAAAAATACCTGTTCCATGTTATGCCTATGATGTTTGATAGTCATACAGATAGTGAGGTTAAGCTTAACAGCCTAGGTTGTAGGATAATAACAATATGCTTCTCTTCTGGAGGGTTAACAGCCTAAGTTTGCAGGCCAAAATTAGAGAAAAAGCCATGCCACAAGGAAAGCCAACTTTTTGGCCCTAGCCTTCCAAGGTCAGTTAAGACTCAGGACATATAAGAACTTTTACTGTAACATCATGTAACTCAGTAGTGTACCACATTTTCTGATCAAGGAGATTATGGGACCAAAGAGCAGATTGATCAATGATATAGAGTGTGCCTAAGGAGAGTCACATGGAGAGAAAACATTCTCTCATGCTTTCACAGAGAGCACATTGGCCAAGCAATGGCTGTGACTCATCCGCATGGCTGACACTGACAAAGGTTCTACAATCTGAGGTACAGGATCTCAGGATAAATCCTGAGG
>NW_004524711.1:245303-255335 GCF_000260255.1 Octodon degus | reverse complement strand
CACTAGGAAGAATGTATGCAATGTGTTAATTATTGAAAGTGCCCTTCCACGTTCATTTGGAACCTTTTCATTCCTTTTTGTTTCTCAATATAATGATGGAAAAAATTAAAATAAAATAAAACAAAATCTATGTGTGTCATAGCGGTGCTGAGCAATTCCTTCTTGACATGAAAGATTATTTCTGATCTTATTTCTTCTATCACCTCATGGACTAGTTTATTTTAGTTTCTGTTATTTCAGAAATTTCAGGTGTGTGACTTCTAAGTTCTGTTATGTCTTTGTATCATTGATTTGTTCAGGATAAGCTGGAAGATTGAGTTTCCCTTTTTCCCCTCTATTTTGGTATTTTTGAAGCTCCCAATAATCACCCAGGGTTATCACTCATGGGGAGTGGTGGGGCTTGTGTCAGTAAGTTTTGCACTGGATTGGAGAGCAGTGTAGGCCTTACCAAGGTTCTCACTACCAGTGGAGGCAGCTGGTTGATACTCAACAAATCTTCAAAGTATTTGGTGGGTTTGGGCAGAATTCATCAGTATCCAAAGGGCTTCCCAGAATCCTCCTAAGTTTTTTAAAAGATTAGACCAGCACCAGCATGAGCTCTACTCCTGTGCATGGAGGGCCAAGTGATGAAGCTTCACAGAGTCCCGTGGGCTACCAGAAGTCCTCCTCAGTTATTAAATGAGTCACCAGGTGTCAGGAAAGCTCTGAGCCTTCATATGCTGTACCCATGATTGCAGTGCTCCAGAGTGTGATGGCCAATCAGAGTCCTAAGTTCTTAAAAGTTTGGACTGGCACCAGCATGAGCTCCATGCCTCCACACTGGGGGCTGAGGGTCAGAGCTTACCAGAGTCCCATGCACTGCCCAGAGTTCTCCAGAGTTTTCCTTTAGGGTCATTTTTAATGTATTGAGTTGCATAGTTCTGTGTCAATGTTGTTTATTTATTATTTAAGCCAGAAATAGAACTCAAGACATAGAAGGCATTTGTTATACTGAGCTGTATCCCTGGCATTGTGTGTTTACTTTGCTAGAAATAAAACCAAAGCAAACTAATATAAACAAGCTAGAAATTGGGGATGAAACTGCCATTTTGGTGTAGTGCAGATCTGAATGAATTTCTTTATTATCTGTTTTCTTTTGTGTGTAATTAACAAATATCAAAACTAATTATTTATCTCTACAGCAAAGTTCAATCCAAGCATATAAATGTATTCTTTTGTAAAATGCCATTTGGGGTTAATAGATTTATTGTGATTTAGAAGGACTTAAATGGAAATTTATGCATTGATTTTGTAATAATGTACATTAGGGGAAACTGTTAGAACTTCCCAAAATAAAACAATTGAAGAACTGAGAATATGTTGTATAATAAACAAGAAAGTAAAGAATCATCTTTACCATATCTAGGTGATCCAAACAGACTATTTAATTTGAACCAAACAGTACAAGCTTAAATGAATCCATTTTATCTAGTAGTCATCAACCGTCTATCTTATATTGTCATGCTCCTTATTGCTAGCTTTCTATTTACTTTAAGATATAGAAAGTAATGGAATGCCAAAGCTATATGTAGTTTTAATACTACATGTAGTTTTAATACCACCAACTCTTTTTGTGACATCACAGATCTCTTTGCTCCTTGTCTCTCTTTCTTCACAATTCAGTGAGCCCAGGAACTGGGGTTCTATCTCTGGCACCATGTGCCGCTCTGGCCTCATCCACAGGAGCGCTGAGCTGGCCAGAATCCAGGTGTAGTGGTACATGCCTGTAATCCCACCCTGGGGAGGCTGAAAACAGGAAGATCATTATGAGTCCAAACTGCATAGTGAGACCTCACACAAAATACATGAAAAAGTAAAGATAATTAATTTGGAAGAAAATACCCCATTGGAAAGGACAAGGTCATGTATACCTTCATGTTTGTCCTTTTAGATAAAAGTGAAAACAAAGAGAAGAAACACATTAAAATTTAATATATTGCAAATGCATAAATTAACTAAGCTTTATATAACAACACATTCCTTTACTCTATCTCTTGTTTTAGGGGAACAAGAGAAAGACAAGAATTTCTATTGTTTATCACACATCAAATCACATTTCTCTATAGTTCATGTCTAATAATGAGTAGTACTGCGACAAATATATTGGTCAAAGGAAAATTGAGCTCAATGAATGTGGAAATTAAATTTTAGTACCCACAATTTCACATTTAAGGCTCATTTGGTACTAGTGTGCAATAATATGCTAACAAGATAAAGGTGTTGAGAAGTAACAAACTTCTTAAATTTTATTTAATGAGTAAATGGAAGAGGCCATTCCTATCTTGCTCTCCAAAATAAATAAACAAAAATAGTACCAGCTATTTTGACATTCAGCTAATTTATAATTGATTTCAGAGAAATGTATGCCTAAGAGTTAATTACTTCTTAGTAGCAAAGAAACCATAGCATAGTCTTTTAGTTCTCTGATAATAAAGAACTTGTCACTAGTTTTCCGCACCACACTTGTTGAAATTCATTTTGGTGCTTCCATGTCAAGCATGAGTTGCTGAAAGCTTATTTTTGATTCCTAAACTCAACACACATACTGGATAAAGGCTTTCAATAAAATATAAATACGTTGCTTTTACAGAGAAGTAAACCACTTTGCTGAGAAATTCTGTAATGGCATTCAAAGGCCTACACACACACGGATAATGTGAAAACAAACCCCCTTGCGACATTAACAAAGAGGCAAGCACTCTGTTTGCAAGCTGCTGGCAACTTCCCTTAGAGACATGAGAACAGGACACGGAATCCCCAGAAGCCTTGATTATCCAAGTCTCACTACAGATTTCAGTGCAGGGTTTGCAGGAAATATTTAAGGAAAATGCAAAATCCATTGTAGCCAACATTTTAAACCCTAAATCAAATTCAAAGTAATTTTTTTTTACATTGAAAACCCCAAGAGATCCTGGCCCACATGAAATTATTGACTGAAGTCTTTATTTTCTGTTTACTTGGAGGCATAATATTTGAAAGAAAGGAGGGAGATAACAAATATAGTATACGAAAAATATATTTTTCACTGTCCTCTATATCAATAAATAATTAATATTGTTCTTTGTATTTAAAAATAGTTTTATATATGAATATCACATAGCATAAAATTCAGTATTTCTCTCTTTTCTGTTACAAATGTTTAGACACAGTCAGAAAACAAAAACTATTAGTAATTTATTGTGCTTTTCATTGTATATATGTGTGTAAGTAATAGATATTTACATATCTATATATGACCTATGTTTAGTTTTTCTCTATAACAGATAAGTAGCATATTATACACAGTCTTCAGTAAATTGCCTTTTTCACTTACAATATTTGGAGATTTTTTTTTCTATTTGAGGATATAAAATGTCTATGCTATGTCTCCTTTATTCCTTTATGTAAACATTTCATAGAACATTTTTTTCTTAATAGCTGTTTCTGTCTCACTTAAACTTTGTTATTCTACAAAGCACCATGACTGAATTGTCATTTGCAATGCTTTTCATATTTGAACAGGCCATTCAACAGTTTCTTTGGAGTTAAACTAAAGAACAATGTGAGAGTGTTTACCTACTTCATGCTTTGATATCATATTAGTATAAAACTTTGCTAATAATATGCCAGGATACAGTGTGCCCCCGACCACATGGCTAATTACCCATGTTTTCCATCCTTACTTAGATTCTGAAATAAAATACAGTGTCAGCTTTTAGATTTATATTAGATCATTTCATTATTAAATATTTCAAGAATATTTTCTTGTTTTAAATTGACATGCAAGCAATAAAATTAAAATTGTAACTTCTTACAAATAGTGATGCAATACCTCCAGATGTAAAATAATTTTTCTTCTTGTGAGGAGAGATGTTCCTATTGTCTTACTGAATTATATCTGGGAATACTGAAATTATGGGTAAGCTCCACCCACCACCCAGTCTGAGTTCTGTCTGTGCTGTCTCCCTACCATGAGCCTCCAGGGCAGTTGGTGACACCTGTTGTCACCTGCTAGGAGCCACTGAGTACTTTGTTCCATATCTATCATTTTCAAAATGTTTCAAAAGTTTATATTTTTAGCAAAGTTTTATTGCTTGTACAAAAGGAATGAAAGATTAATTTCCAGTATTTACTCACCCTTTACTGTGTATCATATATGACAGTGACACAACAATTGTTTGGAATTTCAAAAGATATTCACATACTACTTCATAATGGTAAGCATTCAGCAATACACTACTTTTTATTTTATTTTTATAAATTTTACTACATGTTTCTAGCATCACTAAGTTTCTCTGCTAGTATTTTTTTTTCCAGAACTGGGGATTGAACTCAGGCCCTTGAGCTTGCCAGGGAAGCACTTATTCCACTGAGCCATCTCCCTGGCCCTTCTCTGCTAGTATTCAGTCAAAAATCACAAAGGGAATTTAAAATAAATAAAGACCTGTAATGTACAGACTAACAAATATGGTGTTCGCATTGAAGAGTACAAAATACCCTGCCCTTTTCCTTGTGTAGAGAGCTGAAGTTTTCAGGGGAGATCATTACCTTAGTAAAATAACTCCTTTCCAATCTTAAATCTATCTAAATAATTTTAAATTAGGCTATGTTCCAATCACAAAAAATTCCTACATATTTTATAATTCACTTTGGCTTGGCTTGAATTGAAAGTTACTCTAACTCTCTGATTAAAGTCAGACTCTTTTAAATTCTTTCTTACTTCCCTGAGAAATTTAATTAAGTGTATGAACCCATCTATTGGGATGATAATAAATGGATTAGGAAGGAATTAGCAATACATGTGAGTGAAGAACTTGGCAAATGTATTGCTCTAAAGAAACGTGTCGTCAAGTAAGTACCTCTTGGTGACATTTTCCCCACTTGTGAAGGTGACAATTTTACTTTTCATTAATAACCTTCATAGCCACCAAATGAACATTGGAAAGATGTGATCTGGAAAACAATGCTAAATATATGTGGTAAGATAATATTCACATGTAATTAAAGTTTTTAAATTTTATTTTAAAGATAAAAAACACAAAAACAAAGATCAAGAACAAAGATAAAAACAAAGCAAGATAAAAAAAATGGAACAGGGCTGGAGAGATGGCTCAGTGGTCTAAAGCACCTACTTGAAACAAGCTTGGCAAAGCACAGGGACCACAGTTTGATCCCCAGTACCACATGCCAGCCAGCCCCGCCCCCTGGTGGGCTGAGCTGGCCACACACACACACAATAAATAAATGTAATAAAAAAATAAATATTTAAAAAAAATAAAGAAAACGCATGCGTGCCTGTAATCCCAGCACTGGGGAGGCTGAGACAGGAGGATCACTACGAGTCCAAGCTGAGTAGTGAGACCCTATACCAAATAAATAAATAAATATATTTGAAAAAAAAATGGAACAGAATTTCAACACAATAGGAAATTAATAGTCATTATATTACACATTGCTAACATCAGATTTGTTGCTCAGATTATAGGATATATGCATGCAATATGAATCAAACAATTAAACATTAACTTTTTCTTTCAACATATCCTAATTTTTTTCTTGACCTTTTTATTTTTTTAATTTTTCGTAAAGAGAATATAAAAATAATAATTAAGACATAAGAAATGACACATATTTAAGAAAACAGGATGCAAGGTATTGAAGTGGCTGCTATATTGTGCATTACTGTCTTCAATGTAGTTGCTGAGGTTACAGATATTAGCACACACAATTGGTCAAAGTAAAAATTTTAAGCATTAATTGTCACCTTCAAAAAGCTGGTAGAAATTAGTAGTATAATTATCATAGCTATCCCGAGTATACACTCACATGATTTTCCTCCATAAATATATTTATCTCCACTTTCAAATTTCTAAATTAATGCAGAAAAAGTTGCTTATGAAAGAGATACTTACAAATATAGCACAGACAGTGTATATTTAGTAAAAAACAAAACAAAAATAAGAGGAGTAATGTGCATGATTCTCCTCATGGAAGTTACAGCACAACCATACCCCCAACCCTTCATAAACTCTAGATTACATGTAATCTAGACACTAACTTATCACTCACATTGAAGTGACTCAGTGATGGATCCTGTGATGAGCATCTCTGATTTATCACACTACTAACATTTTAAGTCAGATCAATCAGGTAGGTCAGACTTAATTAGTGTGGCAGCTGTACCATATTCCCAAATGGCAGCAGCATAGAAAATTTGTTCCTCAGAATTGGATTCATGGTTCCCAGTGTTCCTATAGCCAAGAGAGAAGGAAACCTGGCTGCGGCTCTAGCTGGGAGCAAACCTTGGTGTCATCCTGTGTCACTGGTTTGAGGTGTATTCAGAATGCAAGAATGAAGAGGTTAAGAACTCTTCCAGCATGATTTCAGAAGGCCTGGGAGGCCAGGCAATATGCTCCTGCAGTAGCAATGTATGGGGCTACAAGACTGAAGCCAAAGGTGTAATGGAGACCCCAGATGTTTAGAAAAATCAGGAATGCGAGGCATGTAAAGAAAGCTGCAAGGAGCAAAAAGTGTATCTGTGTATTCAAAGTGGTTAGGATAGATATATAGTTACATTCTCTTAATGAATAGAGGGATTTGTTCTAATGGTGTTTGTAAATAGGATCTCAAGTCCGCATCTTGTACAGCAATTAACCACTGGGAGGAATGTATGCAGTGTGTTGGTTATTGAAACTGTCCTAGTGATTTGATTTGAAACTGTCTCATTGCTATTTGTTTCTCAATAAAATTATGAAAAAAAAAGAATAACACACACACAATAAAAAGGCTGCAAGGAGAAAAAAAAAGTGGATCTGAAAGAGGGGCCATGGAAGCTACAACCACCAGAAGTGTCACAGGGGTGGAGCCACATCAGCACCTTAGCCCTCACAACTTGACACAGATTGCCTCAGATCCTGCGCATGGATCTGCAGGGTTTAATGCTTGCCCTTCTGGGTTGTGGACTTGCTTTGATGTTAATCCTTATATTAGACTTCTGTAACTTTTGGAATGATGATGCTTATTTTTCATCACTGAATGTTGGAAGTGTTTAACTTCATTTATATGAGAGCTTGTAGCTAAGCATTTGCCTCGAATTTTACAAGAGACTTGGAACTTGGACTTCATAATAATACTGAGACTGTTAGGGCTTTGGCAGCTCTTATAGATGGACTAACTGCCTCTTATGTAAGGAAGGTGCATGACTCTTTGGGTGACCAGGGTCAAAACGTTATGGTTCTAATATGATATAATGTTGATAGTTGATAATGGTTCTTTTTTAAAAAATGTATTTAGTACAGGGTCTCACTGCACAGATCAGACTCAATGATCCTCCTGTTTTCGGCCTCACAAGCCTTGGGATTACAGGCGAGCGCCACCACACCCAGTCTCAATTGCCATCTCAGCATGCCCGGGGTGGGACTGGCACAGCATGCTGGGAATGGAACCCTGATCCCTGCACCTGCCTAAGCAGGTGCTTTAGTCCGCTGGGCTATCTGGCTGGCTCTTAAAGTGCAGTCTTGGAAGTTCCATTTTAAATCTTACCCTAAAAAACAACTGAAAGAAGCTGTTGGTGCAACTTCTTTGCAAACATGGGGTGGATTGCAATGGTAAATACACTGTGTTAACTTGGTAAACTGGGAAGTTTAACCAAGTGACTCTGCAAGGTGGCGGGGTCCTCACTTTGTTAATATCCTGAGCTCCTGCAAGAAGTCAGGGGCATGATGTGAGTGCTACCCCAGACGCTGTCATCTGCCACCTTGAAGAGTTGCCCCTGTGCCAGGCCACCCTGCCATGGAGCCAGCTGATCGTGGATTGAAACCTCTGCACACTTTGAGCTAAATAAACCTGTCCTTCTTTAGTTTTAGAAACTGAGTATTTTGTCTCAGCATTGAGAAAAAAGTGACTAAGAGTGAGTCAAACTAAGTATACCTTACACATTTAAGTAGATGAAAGAACACAATGATCCATCCATTAGCGACATTTTCTTTAATGTATATCTTGCTTTGCCTTGACATCTTGGATAATTAAGTCACTAGGCCCAGCAATAGGATTGCTGCTTATCAAATGGATCATTCTTATTTTCTCTTTCAACCAGTTGGACAAAATATTTTAAAAGCTTACAGAGCAGAACCGGTTTCTTTCCAGCCCTGCTCTATCGTAGGCATTCAATGTGTGTTTTTCATTTGATATAATTTGAGTTACCATCATAGAACTGACATAGTTGTATCATTCTTGCTGAATGACTAAGTTCACTTTAAATTTTTTTCTATTTGTGTTTATTGAGAAAAGTAACTGAAAAGGAAACAAATGAGAAGTAAGTTTATAAGATAATTAAGACAGATCTTAGCTAACACCAAAGTTTAAACAATTACATGGATGAGATACTTTCATGTGAAAATACATGAACCGATACACTTGGAGAATTATTGAGTGACATCCCAGAGAGAAAGGCATGAGTTATTTATCTCAGACCACCTTCACACAAGCAGCAGGGCAGTACTCTCAAAATAGAACAAGAGTGAAAGGAAGGAGTGAAGCAGGAAAGGAAGAAGGAAGGAAGGAAGGAAGGAAAAAAGAAACAAAACTACTCTAATTTTAAGTCAAATAATATCAGATTTGCCTATAAAGAATCAAAATTATTACTCATCTAGAGTTGATATTTTTCACTGTAGTTTGATAGGATATAATTTTAAAAGTTCAAGACTGAATGCCTATTTTCACTACTAGGCAGGAATAGGAGCTAAATGGAAGTAGCGGTAAAACACAGGCCCACCTAATGAAAGTGCTGTGACGTCACTGCAGAGCATCCTTGTTAGGCCTGCTACATGAAGGCAGAGCAGTTACAGTCCTGAGAAACTACAGCCACCACTTTTCTTCCTTTGTGCCTCTCTACCATTTACCACTTCTGCTCTCTTAACAAGTAATATTGATGAAATCCATGCTTTTTTGTGTCTTTATCCACTTTTCCTCATACTGTCATATGAAATGTAGTTTTCTGAATAGTACTCAATTATGGAAAAGTAGAAAAGAAAAGATTGAGGATTTTTATTTCTTCTTACATATTATACTAATAAATTGCCCGGGAATAGAGAGGTCTGATAAACACAAGCCTGGTATAACCCTAGAGACTGAGTTGTGAGCAGAGCCCTGCAAAATGACTACACAAAATGATTTTGTGACTACTGATTCTCTATGGCTTCGTCTGTGTAGTATCAGAGACAGACCAAAGTCCCAGCTGCCTTGGTTCATTAAATAAATTGTGATAATTAATAGCTATTATTCATGCATTTCAGCCTTTTCATATTTAATAACAGTTCATAGCAATCAAAAATATAAAAACATGATCAGAGTGGAGTGTGCATGTGGGTGTCACAATACAAACAGTCAATTGGAAACCTGCTTACACACTGTCACCGCATTTCTTTCCAGCAGAGAACATTTTTTATTACCTTTGGAAAATTAAATGGGAAACATTTCTATGTAATTTTAAGAAAGGTCTGACTTTTCATAGTCAACTGGCTTCTTTTAAAAAAAAAATTTTTCCTCCTGTTCATTTGTTCATATATAATTACAGATTCTTTGCAAAATTTCAATGCCAATCCTTATTAATCTCTAATTTCTAATCATAGGCATAAAGGATTTAGAAACTGTATTTCGCATTTTATGGCTTTGGAGTGAAAATTGACATGCTCCTACTTCAACGAATTCCTTTCCATTTTGCTTCCAAAGGATAGAGAGTATAAAATGGACTTTGTGGTAAGTTAAAGATGAGTTCCAGCTCTTAACGTAATTATGGCTAGATTTATTGGAAGGTGTGTCAGATCTTGACCGTGCGACTCCAGTGAGAAAGAAGATAAATTAGGCTACAACACCTGTGAGACAAGGAGGAACTATTATCCAAGAATTAAGAGTATTTTCTGCTAATCAGAGAAATTTCTGCCAAACCTGGCAAGAGTTTAGTATTAAAGAGGGTTGAGAAGACTGCAGGATCAGTTAAGAGGAATGTGGTATTTG
>NW_004524711.1:243296-244594 GCF_000260255.1 Octodon degus | reverse complement strand
GTAAATTTACATTGATAGGTTACCATTCAAAAGAGGAGCTCAGAGGGCCCAAACGTAGGAATAATAAGGAAAGGAAAATATTAGTTATCTGATTTGATCCAAACATATTGTATATATGTATTGCAATATCACATGTGCCCCACAAATATGCATAATTGCTGCACATTGATTTTAAGAGACTCAAAATATGAACACTAGCTAATAATAAAATATAACACTTAAAACAATGTGTTCTAATAAAAGCTATGTAAAATGTTAAAAAAAATTCATAGTTTATTTTTATTTATTTATTTATTTTTTTGCAGTACTGGGGAGTGAACTCAGAACCCTGGGCTCACAGTTTATTTTGAATCATTCTTGATACTGTCCATTCTTGATGATATTCATTCTGTGGATTTAGGATCACTCTACGGATACTGTCCTATGGATACGTTCTTGATACTATATGTTGTATAGATTCAGACACATATATGACAGTTTGTATATACCATAGTATTTTCACATAAATGTTTTATTGCACCTAAAATCCTGGGTGCTGTTTCTGTTGATTCTTACTCTGTCTTATTTCCTGGCAACCACTGTGATTTTTACTATGTCCATAGTTTCAACTTTGCCAGGATGCTACATAATCAGAATCACATAGTATATAACCTTCACAGAATAGCTTCTCTCACAGAGTAACTTGAAGTTTAAATTTCCTCCTTGTCTTTGTATAGCTTAGTCACTCATTTCTTTTTTTTTTTTTTTTTTGGTTTTTAACTTTATTTATTTGTGTGTGTGTGTGTGTGTGTGTGGCCAGCTCAACCCACTAGGGGGCGGGGCTGTCTGGCATGCGGTGCTGGGGGATTGAACCGCCGTCCCTGTGCTTTGCTAAACTTGTTCTAAGTAGGTGCTTTAGACCACTGAGTCACTCATTTCTTCATAGCACTGAGCAGTACTCCATTGTCCGGATGCTTTGTGTGCGGTTTATGCATTTGTACACTGACGGGAACCTTGACGGCTTCAAAGTTTTGAAAAAATGTAACTAAATCTGCTATAAACATGTGTGTGTAGGATGTGTAGGGACATACGTTTTCAAATCTTTGTAATCACTATTACTAGATGGTGTTCTAAGAGTGGGTTTAGTTTTAGGTATGCTCCCCTACATAGAAGAGCTGATCTCTTGTTCTACGCCCTTGGCAGGGTCTGGTTTTGTCCGTGTTCTAGATTGTGGCATTCTAACAGATAATGTAGCGCTGTCATAATTATTATTTGATTTTGCAATTTCCTAATGGGGTATGACCATATATATATGATAT
>NW_004524711.1:240079-242941 GCF_000260255.1 Octodon degus | reverse complement strand
TCAATATGTTTCAAGTTGATTTTTGTGTGTGGTATGAGTCCACCTTTCTTTTCTTCATATTACTATTCACTTTTCAAAATACCATGTATTAGAAAGATTGTAATTACCACAGAGTGATTTCCTGCAATCTTTGTTTAAAATTAGTTTACTGTACATGAATTTTTCTCCAGGTGCTGTGCTCTGTTCCATCCATCCCTATGAATATTTTTTGTTCAGGCACCATGGCAGTACCAGATGAAAATCATTCCATGATTCTGGAAAAGATGGCTGTATTTGCATTTTTGTGGAAAAGGTGGACTTTGAGAGTTTGTCATCTGAAGCAAAGTTCAAAACCAAAACCAAAATTTTGCTAACCATTTCTGTTTGTGAGCCAAACTGTTCACAAACTAAAATGTGTGTGAAACTAGGTACCATTTTATAGTTTAATAATGTTATTAAACCATTTAGAGACTACTGCTTTGAAAACCAGTGTTCTTCCCTACCTTGTATCCTACTGGTAATTGATAATTTCATAATACAGAAAATATTTACGTGAAAAGAAGTACATTCTTAAATACCACAAAGGGGTCACTACTTCATCCTCAAACCATTATGAAGAGCTCTGTGAAGTAACATTTTTTATAAAGTAAAACCAGAGAGGCCAGAAAGAGTTTCTACTAGAAAAAAATAAAGAACCCTTTAGTCCATGCAGGTTTTTGTCTTTCAGCTCATAAAGTGTTGAAAAAGTTTTTTTAAGGCTCTGGTTTGGGAAAGGAATAACCAGTTTCATTTATCATCGATAGAACACGTTAGTTTGAAGCTAAGCACTGTGATTTTAAGACTGATGAATTAGACCAGTGCTGGTGATCCTAGAGCTGTGTTTTTCTTTTAAGATAAATACGGTAATATGTGGGTTATTCTTTGCAAATTAAACTTTGGCGTTCAGATTTAAACACGATGTTGGCAATAATAATTGCAATGATTGCAGTAAATAAGTGAGTTTTGAGTTGCAGTTTGTGAATCAGTTTCTAAAAGCTCTGCCATTTATGACCTACTGACTCACCTGCAGAGATACTTGTAGTCAGGAAGAAATCCCCTGTAATTATTTTGTAACTTAAATATCATGTATAGTTAGTCATTATAGAAAAGTAAACCAAAATAAACAAATTATAGAAAAGCCAATTAAAATCAAAAGTTATCATTTCGCTACAGCTATGATGAGAAGTCCAGCATTAAGAGGTTAGCTCGAGGTAACCTCTTGAGCTAAAGCCAATCAGTACAGTTATGACGGCTGTAACAGCAATAACAAATATTAAGGATGAGCAACAAAATTAGAATTTACTACCTGATGGGAATGTAAAGTGATAATTCAGTTTTGTTTTGAAAAATGTATGGATAATCCTTCAAGAGGCTAAATGGAGTTACCGTATGACACAGCAATTCCTCTCACAGACATATACTCAAGAAAATTAAAAATTTATGTTCACAATAAAAAATGTACATGTATGTTAATGGCAGCAATATTCATATGTGGAAAAAAAGTGGTACCAGCCCCCAAAACTCAGAGAGTGGATAAACAAAATGAAGTATGGCCAGCAATAAAGAAAAATGTAACCCTGATACTTGTTTCTGTGACTTGTCTTTGAAAATATCACAGAAGCCAAGCACAGAAGCCCAGAGGTATCTAAGCTTCTGTTTATCTGAAATATGAATAATGGGCAAAGTGATATAGATGAAATGGAGTTCTCTAAGGCTGGTGAACTGAGAAAAGTAGAAAGCGATTAGTTACAGTTTCTCTCTTTCTTTTACTCCTTTTTTTTTTTTTTTGGAGGTACAGCATTTAGAAAAACATGAACACCACTGATTCTAAGATATTTGTCCTTCTATATGGCACACTAGTTAGACATAAGGCTCTCCAGGGGAGTAGATGTATTTACACACTGAATAGGGAATAAATACATGTTAATCAGAAAACAACTATTTAAACTGTTTAATTTTTGTTTCAATTTTCTTGTAAAGCCTTTTTCTTTCTTGCTTTCAAGTCAACATTTGACTCTGGTTTTACCCACTGGATTTCCACTGGATTTTTTTCTCAGTTGGCATAACAAAAACATCTTTGGTAAGATCATGTGGAAGAATAGCCTTTTATTCTGTCTTCCTCAGTTTCTGCACATCTTTTACTTGTTGTATTTCGCAGCTGTATTATCTTATGATTTGCTGAAACACGTTTAGTGATTGGCAGTGAGACTTTCATACAAAGCTCATCCTCCAAAGTGTCCCTGAAAAATCTTTTATCAGATTTTAGACAAGATGATGTCCTATTTTTACCAGTCGAGCATCTTCACCGGTCATCTGGAAGTTCCAAAACTCTATCCTATTATCCAAAATGGTGAAAGTAAGCACGTGGTGCACATGGCTGCTTTTGGGATGTACTGTGATGTACTAAAAATCCTCTTGAGGACAATGAAAATTTTGAAAAATTGAAGTAATGGATGCACATCTCTCTAAATATGATAAAATACATTAAATTTATATTTTGAGTGAGTTTATTACGTGGTTAAATGATATATGTCATTAACATTATACACACATAAGGAACACTTTTAAAAAGAAACAAATGCTTTTAAAAATTTTTTTCTTTTAAAGAAAAATTAAAATTTTTTTTTCTTTTAAACATTAATATAAGTAGTCTAAAATCTCAGTTTGGGGCCTGGGAGACAGCTTATTAGTCTGAGTGTCTGCCCTCAGTGGCACATGCCATGCCAGCCCTATGCAGAGTGGGCTACTGAAATGAGATGTGGTGGTGCACGCCTGTAATCTCAATGCAGCAGAGGCTGAGACAGGAGGATTACTATGAGTCTGCCTTGCTTAGTGAAACACTAC
>NW_004524711.1:237291-238853 GCF_000260255.1 Octodon degus | reverse complement strand
AACCGTGGTCCATGTACTTTGCTAAGCTTGTTCTAAGTAGGTGCTTTAGACCACTGAGCCATCTCACCAGCCCCTATTGCTAGGGTTTTGTTTCAGCACTGTTGTTGTTTCTGTTGATGGTGGTGTCTAAGCTTGGGCACTTATGGAAAAAGCTCTTGTATAAATTTACATATGAGTGCTATATGACTGTAGGCTTTATTTTCACAAAGTGAATGATATGGCCTGTGGTTGCTGAATTATGTGATAAATTGGCATTAATCTTTTAGATGTTAAAAATGCCAAATTATTTTCTAAAGTACCTGTACCATTTTACGTTACTCAGCTCAAAATATGGGAGAGATTTGCTTCACTTCCTCCTTCAAACTTGCAGTTGTCAAGCTTTTTGCTTATTTTGAAAGCATTTCAGGAGATTTGCAGTAGAGTCTCACAGTGGTTTTAATTTGCATTTATGCTGAAATTACAATTTAATGTGCAACTAGTAAAGACGTAAACATCTTTTCTTGTTCTTATTTTCCATTCTATATCATCCTCTTAAAACAGCTGTTAGAGTTTTTGATTACAATCTTTTCATTACATTTTTTATTGTTGAATTTTGTGACTTCTTCATTTCACTTTTTGCTCAAAAGTTCATTAAATAGCACAGTATTTGGCTCATAAGTAGTTCTCAATTCTCTGACTTTCATTTTTTACAGTCTTTTAAATTCAGAAAAGCTGAGCTTTTATGAAATTTATTTTTTTTTTCTCTTCAATGCAGGCACCTAACATCATAGTAATCACGTTTGGGTCTACCTTAAAGAAATAAGAATTTCTTCTCTTTTTTTTGTGGTTTATTTATTCGTTTAGTTTGAGGGTAGTACATTCAGGTCATTATGAGTTAATTTGCTTATAAGCTGTGAACTGTGAATTGAAAGGCACGCAGTTTTTCAAGTAACGTTCTTCTGTTGAGCTGAGTTTTCATCATTATTGAACACCAGCTGAACATACATAGGGTGTATGGGTGGTTACTACAGCTTCATATTAGATCTTTTAATCAAGCATTATTAGTCTTCCTGTAAATAAAAATAAAACTAATTTGGCCATTCTAATTCCTTGATTTTTTCATGTGAATCTTAGAAAAAGTTTCTTTCTAGTTTTTTTTTTTTTTTTTAATGTATTTTGTGCAGGTCCTTACTACCCAGCTCAGACTCATAGTGATCCTCCTGTTTTCAGCCTCCCCAGAGGAAGGATTGCAGATGTGCACCAACACACTGGTCTCAGTAGCCAGCTCAGCACACCTGGGGGCAGGACCAGGACCAGTGTGGCATGTGGTGCTGGGGATCAAACCTTGGTCTCTGCTCTTTCCTAAGCAGGTGCTTCATCTGCTGAGCAATCTCGCCAGCCCCATTAGATTTTTTTAAGTGCTGCCAATATTTGGATTGATATATAAATCAGCTATGTTGAATATATAAATCAGTTTAAGGGTGAATTGATATATGAATATTGAATTGTCCATTCCAATAGTCATGAACATTTACAGACCTTTCATTAAGGATTTCCTTCCTTCATTAGTGATTTGTTATATC
>NW_004524711.1:235935-236991 GCF_000260255.1 Octodon degus | reverse complement strand
AATTTTACTTTAATTTTAATTTTTAAGTAGAGCATAATATCATCTCTATCTTCGTTTCTTATGTCCAGTTTTTCTTAACTTATCACACTGACTACAATGTCTAACATGATTTGGATTAAAAAAAAAAGTAAGTGTTAACCCTTTTGACTTGTGCTTGATATTAGCAATAAGTGTTCATTTCTTAACCATTATGGTCGATTTTAGCTGTAAATTTTTTTTTCAGAACTGGGAATTGAACTCAGATCCTTGTGATTGCCAGGGAAGCGCTTATTCTACTGAGCCATCGCCCCAGCCCCCTTTATAGATGGACTTCATTACATCAAATAATTTTCCCATTTTTTTCATAGACTCTATCTTTTATTATTAAATGCACATGAAGTAAATGTTTATTTTATCCAAATTTGTCAGTGTTGTGGCTTATTTGTTCTATCTTTTCATATTGGCTATTTTAAATTTTCATCATAATGAATTCCAAATTAATGCATTATTAGTAGCAAGAAAAATGGAAATGAACACTTTGCCACTCCAAAAGCCTAGAAAAAATGTTCACATGTAGGTTTTTTAAGATAATGGAGTCTTAACTATAGAATAAGCTAATTTCAGCCATAATTTGAAAGATATCTCTTCCAAACTGTCACGTATTAGGTATCTAATAATCAGATAACCAGAATTTTTTTATAAAACTTTCTTATAAATCTTGTCAATTTTTGAAATTACATTCCTCTTTCACTGAAGGGCACATTTAAATTTATCTGGTAAAGTAAGGAATCTTGATTAATTTTCTAAAATATTGTTAAGGAGCTAAGGAGATAGCTCAGCTTACTAAACCACCTACTTGGGCAAGTTTAGGCAAGAGCAGGCACTGTAGTTTGATCCTTGGTGTCACCTGCTGCTCCAGCCCCACCCCCAGGGTGTACTGAGCTGGCCAGAGCCTGGGGCATGGTGGTTCATGCCTGTAATCCCATCGCTGGGGAGGCTGAAGACAGGAGGATCACCATGAGTCCAAGCTGCATGGTGAGACCCTGCAACAGCCAAATACATTAAAAAATAATAATA
>NW_004524711.1:234118-234825 GCF_000260255.1 Octodon degus | reverse complement strand
GCTTCGCTCCCACACTGAAGAATTTTTAATGTTGATGCTTGTTCTATCCACCTAGTGTTTTCCATGTATGGACATATTCTTATAACACAATAGATGAGCTTTTGGTTGGTTCTTAATACATTTGCTAAGCTCAATAAGTACTCATGAATTTCTTCCAAGCTTATAGAGACAATGTTTTTTGAAATATTGCCAATATAAATTAAAAAGGGAAATCATATTTTCTAAGTCTCAAAGTATTCAGAAAACACCAGCGTTAGTACTTTTCTTTTAACTAAGTTCTCTGTTAGAAATTGAAATTGAAAATGTCATCCATAAGACAACATGGCAAGTTTGATTAAGGAAGGAGTAATTATTTTTTTGAAAATTATGATGTTATAGTTTAGACTATGTTTAGGAAGTTAATTTGTTTTGTGGGCTGAGCCACCTACTGAGATGGTCTAAATCCTTTAACTTCAAAGTTATCTCACCTTCATATCCATAGCCGAGATTTATAAAAGAAAAATATTCATAAAATAAAATGAAAATATAGTCAGTAGACTTTACTCAGTATTGTTTCGAAAAACAAAACAAGGATGATATCAATTCCAGCCAATTTGACTATCTTTAGCAACAGCCAAAGAATGCTCATGTTTTGAAAGTAAATTTATAAACTTAACATAATTATAATAAACATAATTATTGGCATGAATTGATATGTAAGAAACACA
>NW_004524711.1:231610-232533 GCF_000260255.1 Octodon degus | reverse complement strand
ATGGAAAGATTTCAGATTTTTAGTTCCAATAACTGCTGTGACAGAAATAAACCATAGACAAAGAGAAACAATATAAGTTGAGCCTGTGCAATGGCTCTCTGAGGGCTCTATTCACTAACAACATATGCTCATTTGTGTTTATTTTCAATGGCTTGCTTCAAAGGGCCTCATGATCCACCACTTCTCAGAAAATTATAGACCGGTAATAGCTCTCACTCAAGGGGTTACTTGCTATATAATGATTTTTTTCTCAGCCCTCTATGGAACATCACAAAAGAAGAGAAATGATTAGTGAAGAAGAGAGTAAAAGGGAATAAGACACAGAAAATGGAGTAAATTATATTTTCCACTACATGTGAAATCCTGAGGGAAATAAAAATCACAATTAATGGAAAGAATCAATTATGGAAATCTACACATAATAAGGGGCAAAAATTTCAATTTTAAATGTACTCATGTTATTGTAAAAATGAAAACAGCAATGTGTTCATAAGAGAGCAATAGAATATATTTAGTTTGAGAAAACCACATGACAATATGTCAGAGTCAGATGTGTACCCAGAACTTATCTAATGGGTACCTAGATTCAACTTCCAAATATTTACTCACTAGTTGCTTCTGAATGGCTTC
Organism: Octodon degus; assembly: GCF_000260255.1. Classification (NCBI taxonomy): domain Eukaryota; kingdom Metazoa; phylum Chordata; class Mammalia; order Rodentia; family Octodontidae; genus Octodon; species Octodon degus. The sequence goes on along the minus strand of NW_004524711.1, from coordinate 231,903 downwards.
CAAGATGGATGTTTCTGGTTATTGAATAGACAATTATAAATCTGAAAGCAACGAGAAGGTGATATTTCACACTCCTTAAATCCACAGCTAAGTATCAGCATAAATTTTTCTAGTTTGAAGGTGCACAAACAGAATTTCTATCCACTGAATACAAAGCATGGCATCTACGGAAAGCAGAAGTACAGAGGCAGGATTCACCAATAGTGCGGTGTGTTTGGTCAATGGAGGGCAGGTGGGCTGTAGAAGCATGTACTTTTCACATAAACACAAGAAAATAGACAAAATGATCAAGT
>NW_004524711.1:229049-230175 GCF_000260255.1 Octodon degus | reverse complement strand
ACTTTAAATTCCTACAGAATGTGAAGAAAAATTTAAAAAATTAAAAGAAGTAGGAATAAACAATTACATATGTTTATGTAGAAATTTAGAAATCTAACCATACGCAAAATTGTAGCAGGCTAGTCCTATGAAATTTTTTTCTTGTCTCTTGTTTTCATTTATTACCTTTTTTTCTCATTCAAACCAGCTATCCCCCTACTGGGAATTTTCCAAGAGGAACTGAAAATGTCATATCATAGTGATAGATGTGCACCTATGTTTATAGCAGCACAATTTATGATAGCCAAATCTTGGAAACAACCAAGACACCTGTCACCTAAGGAATGGACAAAATATATGTGGTATTTTTATACAATGGAGTATAAAGAATGATAAACTTGAAGACTTAATATTTAAGGCTTGCTAGTTAAGTGGATGCCACCTGAAGATATACTCATAAGTGAAAGATACCAGACCCACATGTGTAAATATCATATAGTTTCCCTAGTGTAAGAACTCAAAAGAAGAAATAAAAATATAAAGTTATAACAGAATTAAAAGAAAGTGAGAACTTAAGAATTAAACAATGAACAGAGCGCAAGGAGAAAAGCTAGCAAACATGACAGGGGCAAAATCACACATTTATATGAACAAGATGGTTAAGGCAATGATCCTGAGAATCTTCAGCAGATTTTTGAAACTAGTAGTTAGTTGTAGGATTCCCACCCTGAATAACTATATATGCAGATACCTGTGAACTAAGCAACTGTACTGAAGATAACAATGTGTAATCCTAGGGTCATGCTTGGAATGTTTGTCATTCTGGTTTTCTGAATACATACTGCTTGTCAAGTCATACCAGTTACTGCCACACTGTCTCTCATGTAAAATTATTTTCTGAGCCTATATTATATGTCATATATAACACAAGCTTCAGTGGTGAATATAACAGAATGCATTGAGTCCTGGGGTAATATATAGGCAAAACCCCCACTGAGGTTTTGAGAAGTCTATTATTTTCCCATTGATCTAAAAATTGGTCATACATTTAGTAGCTTAAAACAACAACCACATAATCATCTGATGGGGGCTGGGGAGATGGCTTAATAGAATAAGTGCTTGCCTGCCAAGCACAAGAGCCTGAGTT
>NW_004524711.1:224833-228789 GCF_000260255.1 Octodon degus | reverse complement strand
ACCTTCAAATTCCTGTGATAATTCAGCTTGCTGTGGTTGTTGGATTGAGCTTTCTTTTGCCTCTCTCAAAAGAGAGTTCATGATGTGACAGTTTACTTTCTTACAGGATAGATGAGACGTCACTTCTTCATAAGGTTCCTCTATCCAGGTCAGTCAGTAGAGTTCCTGTAGATCAACTCAGAGTCCATTGATTATTAAATAATTATGAAGTAATATTCTACCATATACTCGCATCTTGCTTAGATACAAGGAGAGCAGATCATATAGTTTGTACATCATTATGTTTCATCTTTGAGTTAAATATCAGTGTAAAACCTACCTAACTCATAGAAACTCAATACTCAAAGGAGGGGTTAGAGTGTGGAGGCAAAGTATGGATAAAGTAACTAAAGTCATAAAAACCAGTATGCCAAACTCTGAGGTGTAGGTGAGAACAAAAGGAAAAATTAGCACAGATGGCGAAGCCCTGCTTCGCACTGGAGAACAAATCCATGTATCATGAAAGAACTTGCCAAACAACACATAACATAGCAACATATGTTCTATTCATCTCATTTTTCAGCAGTTTTGGGCTTGAACTCTACCTGATATACCAACTTTCAGTCATTTCATGCAGTCATACTAAATGTTATTTCTTCAAAGTGTCATGTTTTGCCTTATCCCAATATTTCAATGACTACTAGAATGCAAAATGAAGGATGAACAGTAATCATTCTAATGAAATAGTAGACCTTCATATGCATGCTAAGTTCCCTTTTGAGCTACATCAGCACAATATAATATCATGGGGCCAGGGAGACAGCTCACTAAAATAAGTGCTAGCCTGGCAAGTGCAGGGTCCTGAGTTCAATCCCCGGTATCAAAAAAAATATGTATATATATCATATTACTATATAGCATTATATATCACACTGCTTCACAAAAATCTTTTTTTCATTATTTTTTAAGGACAACAATCCTAATAAAAAATTGTATTTACTTAGAAGCATTCAGAATGTCCACAAAATATTTGCAACTTTTTCTTGCAACTACAAAGTGGTACTCAGTTAGTGGAACAACATTTTTTATAAGCTGCATCAGAGACAACTGAAGATGAAAAAATACTGTCCCCATACATAACTAATTTGTACTGTGCACCAACAGGAACCTGATTTAAGTTTCCATGCCAATTTACTGTGCGAGGCAAGGTTAGTGGCTATTGAAGATATCACCAGGGAATGTAAACTGGTTGTGTCCCAAATTTTCTGATTAAGGAGATCATGGCACCACAGGGGAATGTGATCGATGATGTAGGGTGTGCCTAAGGAGAGTCACATGGAGAGAAAACATTTTCTCAGGCTTTCACAGAGAGCAAATTGGTGAAGCAATGACTGTGACTCATCCACATGGCTCACACTGACAAAAGATGTACAAACTGAGGTACAGGGTTTCAGGCTAAATCCTGAGGGTATTTGACAGACCTTGTAAGATACAAAAGTTACATTTCTTCTGGTAAAGGTCTTGGTCTTAATCATCCAGCAGAAAGTTTTAAAAACGAGGTATAAGGGGGGAAGCCACGTTGGTATGCTGGGCTGTGAAGGGCTCGGGTCAACAACTTCTGACATTGCCATTCCTGAAGATGACCCACTACTATTATGGACTACTGGACTATATTGGATTACTTTGCTGAATTCATGCACCTACAATATTTAAATGAGAATGAAATACCCTTCTCTGACAAAACTAAACAAGGAAAGGGGGTACAAATGAATGACCATTTTGTATTTGTATATTCAAAATAGTTTGTATAGATATACAGCTACATTCTGTTAATCCAATGAATGAGAAGATTTGTTCTAATAGTGTTTGTGGACGGGATGTCATGTCTGCATCTTGGACAATGAATAACCTCTGAGACAACAATGTACAATGTATTTATTATTGGAAATGTCTTACTGATCAGTTTTAAAACTGTCTCATTACTATTTGTTTCTCAGTAAAATTATTGAAAAAAAGAAGAAAGAAAGAAAGAAAATACCACCAGGACAGGGATATCCTAAGCCACGTTTAGTAGTGTGTTAATTATGGGGGGAAAAAAGACACTATCGTTTAAAAACAAAACTTACACAGCCTAACATTTCAATTATTTTTTTCTTCAAAAGGAGTGAGTTGTATATGGGGGAGTTAAATGCTTTATACATAAAAAAGTACTGTGTTAGAACCAACTTATTCATCATCATCATCCTCTTCTTCATCCTCACCCTCTTCATCTTCTTCCTCCTCTTTATCCTCAGCAGGCCTGGGGTGGAGCCAGCACAGCATGCAGTACCTGGGGTCAAACCCCAGTCCCTGCACTTGCCTAAACAGGGACTTAGTCCACTGAGCTATCTTGCTGGCCCTTAAACTTTTTTTATTATTATAGATATTAAGTTCAATATTTACTAGACCTATACTGCTATACAGTATACCTTTTGGTGTACTTTTGGCCCTAACTTCCTGTTTTTAAAATTAATCCCATTTTCATGTTTTTTTTTTTTTTTGTTTTTTTTTTTTTTGGTGTTTTTTTAGGGAAGAGTCTACAGGGTGTTGAGGGTCTCACTACTTGATCGGACTTGTAGTGATCTGCCTATCTACAGTCTTCCAATAGGTGGGATTACAGGTGCGCACCACTACGCCCACTCTCAATTGCCATCTCAGTGCTTGCAGGTGCTTTAATCTGCTGGGCTATTTGGCCAGCCCTCTATTTTCATGGTACTAAGAAATATAATTTTTAGGATGAGATTAGAGTATGAGAGCTCTTTTACCATGATAAACCTGGGAGGAGTTAATTTAGCCCCTTTTCACTCTTGTGCTCTTCAGCCAGTGGTAATACTGCACTTCAGGCACTGTGTGGATGGAGGGACAGGCCTCAGCAGCCCCTCCACACGCTGTACCTTATTTCTGGACTTCCCAGTCTCCAGAATTATTATAAATAAAATTTGGTTATTTATGAATTGCCTGTTCTGTGCTATGTAGTTTAATTAAGTGAAATAAGATAGTAAATAAAGACAATTATGACACACAGATTAAGAAAAATGACAGCCAAATTAAGAGAAAGATTTTAAAGACATTACATCATTTAGCATGGAATCCTAGATGTTTTTCACATGCTGATAAAATTCAAGTTCATGAATAATTGGAATCAATGAAAAGCTCAGACACAATATTTCTGACCACTATAAGCTGTTTACTTTTTATTCATAATCTGGTTTATATCCGCAGCTGAAATAAGAGCTACAGGCATCGGTAAATTCTAAAGTCAGAAGATCTGCTGCATTTTGAATGCACTTAAATAAGCAAAGTGTTTGAAATATCCCCAGCAAGTATTGCACTTACTCATTTACTAAAAGTGGCTTGGATGCTGTTGAAGATACACATGGCCACCTTTAGAATGTGGATGTAAAAAAAAAAAAAAATACAAACCAAAGCAGAAAATCCATTGTGGCCTATTGTTACAGCTCAGTATACTTCACATTTGGCCTTGATAGTCCATGAGTCAATGAGTGAACTTTCCATTTTAGGTATTGGTTTGACAATACACTGATTAGATTAACAGACTATTATTTACGAAAATCTTCAAAATGAAATTCCTCTCCTGTGGGAGCAATTGTTCAGTTTCCCCATAAAGCTCTGAGTTAAAATAATTCTATCGGTCAAAATGTTTTATGAATATATTCAGAGGCTGTAACAGAGAGGAGCATATGGAACCCATGTCCGTCAGGTAGTGAGCATTTGTTCTGTGACTGTGGCTGAGGTATAAACCATGGTGAGAATTAGCGACAGAGTATCAAAAGCATATCATTAGAAATGATTTCTGCTGTGCCGGCCCCACCATGCGGGAGAGCTGAGATGGCAATTGAGACTGGGCGTGGTGGCACGTGCTGTAATCCCAGCTTTTGGGAGGCTGGAAACAGGCAGATCACTGTGAGTCTGATCTA
>NW_004524711.1:222802-224248 GCF_000260255.1 Octodon degus | reverse complement strand
GGAAGCATTATTCAATGACTTACTATAGTGTAGAATTAATTTTTCCTCATAAGGTAACATAAAGTTTTAATTTCTTTAATATTTTCCCAGGATTTTATTATTTTATGGTTTTCTACTGTGATGAATGCATTTTATGTAAATTTTTCTTGAAAATGAAGAGTGCAGTGGTTATATAATACCTATATTTTATGCTATTATACAAAATATTCCAACAATAATACAAATATATCTCATTAAGAAAGCTTTATTATTATTAACTTTCAATTCTCCGTTTTCTTTGCACTTTCATGATTATTAAAAAACATAAATGAAAAAAACAAATGAGAATGCTGATAGTGAGCCTCTACTCCCTGTTTCTTGTCTTTTTTCTGTCTCTCTGTCTTTCTGTCTCTTGTCTCTTGTCTCTGTCTCTGTGTTTCTCTTTCTCATTTCTGCCCTTCACACACACACACACACACACACACACACACACACACACACACAATACCATGCATACTTAGTTTAGTAGTTTGTGCAGTGCTTTCCCAGAAGTTATTAAACAACATCATGTCATCATTTGACTTACATCAGTTGATTCCACTGAAGTCTGGAAACTAAGACTCAGAGCAGATTCATTTTAGTACTTGGAATAGTGCTTCTGTGAGGCAAACACACAACAACCGTGGGTAGTGAATTAAAAACACCATTAATAATTTTAGTAATTTCACATATGTATTAGGGATTTGCAGGGGAATAGAACCAATCTAAAATGTACGATTATGCAAATGGATTTTACTACGTAGGCATTCATTATATGAGCCATAAGATGACCCAATGGCCATTCATATAATCAGAGGTGAAATGCTTATCTTAGTTCATTCAGAATGAAACATAATGATTAAAAGTCAAATAATTAACACTTTTCTTGGTAGTAAAGTATTCCTACATGAATCTATCAGATAATAGTAGTGTTCTTTAAGCACATTACTGAATTTTGCTTATTTAGAATTTTCTCTCTCTTGTCCTACCTTTTAAAAGTGAGCCTTATAAATTGGCTTTTTTAGTTGATAAAAATTAACAATTTGAAATATTTCTACTTTTGTTGTTTCTCTTCTATAGATACTTAAATGTATATGTCTTGCTCTACAGTGACTACTACCAAACTTCCAATTTCCAGAAATTCATACTGAGCATTGCTTTAAGTTGAAAATTGTTGGTTCCAGTTGAGATATATAGAAAAGTATAAATAGGGATTATCTTGTTATTGAGGAAAGAGACATAGTTGGCTGTTGGTATCCTAGAAAATAATACATAATCAGATTCCATTTATTTTCAGATTGATACTCCTTATTTTAGCACACCAAGGACACATGCAGCAAATGCCCCAAGATTCCCTCCTTTCTTTTTTCTTAATCATGCTCTTTGGGATCACTTTAGAAACATGTGCATTTACAGAAGAGGACATTT
>NW_004524711.1:210140-219294 GCF_000260255.1 Octodon degus | reverse complement strand
CTCACCTTTTAATGTTTTCTCTATACCCTAATAACAACCCTGTTCACACAGCCTTTACTACATGGGGCTTTGGGGAATATTTCAGACTAAAACTACAGCAATAGAGCTCTAAAAATTGTGAACTAATAGGGAAAGAAAATATTGCTATCTTTCCTTCTGTATGAGCTTACTTTTATGGGTGCCCTCCATTAGAATGACTTGTATTATTCCATGCAATGCAGATTCGTTCAAGATTGCTTATGGAGAAAGATGGGGAGATGTAAGGAAAAATATAAGAACTAGTAGTAAAAAAAATAAATTAGTTTTGTTCTCACCTGTGAGTATCACTACTTTGTTCACAATATAGACTGGTTATTTCCTTAATGAATCAATTAATAGAATTATGTTTTGATAGTTTAAAAACTGCAGAATTAAAATTTCATAAAGTTAGCATTTTGGAGCTGTGGAGGTAGCTAAGCAGTCTACGTGCTCGCCTGGCAAATGCAAGGACCTGCTACCACATGGTGCCCGCCCTGCATCCAAGCAACCACCGAGTCCAGGCATGATGGCTCACACCTGTAATCCCAGCTCTGGGAAGGCTGAGCCACGAGGATCACGAGGAGTATGAGGTGCATAGCAAGACCCTGTACCAAATAAATAATAAATAAATCAATGAAAGTTTTTTGTTTTAATTAACGGTTTTATGTTGGGTACATAAAGAAGATGGTGAACTGAAACTGTTCTTAACCTATTTTAATAGCTTAAATAATTTAATATGTCGAATGGCATTCAGTTATGCACCTGTATTTTCAACTTTATATGTTTGATATGTGAGGAAGAGACAAGGCCATTTTAGACAGAGTGTACACAGAACACACTATTTATTTAAAAAGTAATTTTAATAGATCACTGGTCAGGATCAACTTACATACTAAGTCTTTTAAGATTCAATGTTTTTTTATGTATTTGGTTCAGAGCCTCACTACGTAGCTCGGACTCAGAGGGATCCTCCTGTTTCAGCCTTCCCAGCACTACAGTTACAAGCATGCGCCACCACACCAGGTTTGGGGGCCTACATTGAGCTCCAGGGGTAGAGTTGGCAGGGCATGTGGTGCTGGGGACCAAAGCCAGGTTGCTGCATTTTTGAGGCAGGTGCTTACATGGTTGAGCTATCTACCTGGCTCAAGAGTCAGTGTTTTTCCGAGTGTCATATCGATTGTTGCTTTTCTTCTATGAGTTAACTTGTAAAAATGAGCTTCATTATCTCTGTCATAATGTAAAATTAGAAGTTGAGACATTGATATTCTGATTCTATCAAGGATAACTTTATACTAATTATGAACCTACATATTTTATATAAAATTAAAATCATAATTACTTATAAATTACTTCTGTCTCTGGAAATAAGTTAGTGCACCTACAAACTAGTTGTTTTATAAACTTTTTTTTTTTTTTTTTTTTTTTTTGGTGGAACCGGAGATTGAACTTAGGCCCTTGTATTTGCCAGGGAAGTGCTTATTCTACTAAGCCATCTCCCTGGCCTCTCTTTTTTTTTTATATAAATTTTTTCCAGAAATCGCCCATGATTAAGAAAAATAACTGATTTACTATGAAACTTTAAATTATTCTAAGCATAAATCCTTTTTTAAGTTTATAGTATTGAGAAACAAATAGCAATTTTCAAATTTGAAAACTAATCAGTTTCAAAACCGATTATTAGAACAGTTTCAATAATTAATACATTGCATATTGTTGTCTTCATAGTGATTATTCATGGTACAAGATGCAGATGTGATATCCTGTCCAAATACTATTAGTACAAATCTTTCTTCTCATTGATTAAGAGAAAGTAGCTGTATATCTATACGAACTATTTTGTATATACAGATGCAAAATGGTCCTTCATTTGTATCCTTTTTTTGGTCTAGTTTTGGCAGGATGAGTATTCCATTGCCATTTAAATATTGTAGGTGTGTGAATTCAGCAAAATAATCCAATAGAGTCCAGTAGTCCATAATAGTAGTGAGTCATCCATAGGACTGGCAATGTCAGAAGTTGTTGGCTTGAGCCCTTTACAGCTTAGTATATTAATTTGGCTTTACTTTTTATATTCTGTTTTTATACTTTTCTGCTGGATGGTTAAGACCAAGATAAAGCAATTTCTATGTAACAAGAAATGTAACTTTGTATTTAAGCATAAATCTTATTTGTTATGTTGTTAGTTTTATTTGCTTACAAATTATATCATTTTTAGTTGTTTAAACAATATAAAGAAACCTGAACAACGAATTCCTGAGCTCCGTCAATTCCAAATTATCTTATTAAAATATGTATGGTTTGTGCTAATGTGGTCCTAGCAGCTGTTGGTGTGTCTCTAAATTTCTTCTAGGAAGTTACAGCTACTCAAACAAACTTTCTTGGCAGTGCTGGGAGGAGCTGTCTGAGAATGTGATTTATTTCTAGCCTTCCAGCATGAGTGAGAGTTGGAGTTTCACTGGCTGTGGTGCAGGGAGATCATAACTACCGAGCATGCTGTACAGGAGAGGGCTGGCCTCTCTTGGATGTCAGGGTCAGAGCTCATAGATCACAGATGCCTGAGTGAGCAAGGCTTGTCATGAGAGCTGACTGATCTTTTTTTTTTTCTTTAGACAGGCTGTCCAGTTCTGTTGACCCCAATAGAACTGGAGTTGGGTACTGTGGTGAATAAAATTTCTCCCAGCTTCTTCCCCTGTAATCAAATTTTCACTCTCATTAATAGTATGGGTAAATTCCTGAATGTCACATACACACCGACCCAAGTAACACACACTTAAATTTTTCTTTGGTATAATGGGTATAAATCATACCTCATTACAGTTTTAGATGAATGTTGAGTTGAAAAACAGCAGTAACTATAAATAGGGTAAGCATATGTGACAGTTTTTCAACATCACTCTCAGCTCTGGGTCATAGAGAGTAACCAAGTCCAGAATGCTGTGGAATTCAACAGCCCACTGGTGACTGTCTGCCTGGACCTCGAGGCTCATTATCTTCTCTTCTTTACATTTTCTTTGCTCAGGAGATTGATGATACTGTCTTGCATCATTTGACACTTGTATCATTTTATTTTCATTTATATTTGACCAGAGAAATTCCCAAGAGCATGTAAAGGATGAAAAAACGGTTTTGCTTTTTTTTTTTCCCTTTAGTACTAGGTCAGTTGCCAGTTATAGCCTTTACTGTCTGCATATTTTGACAGTGTGGTGAGTCCCCTACACCTGACTGTTCTCTGTAAGCCATCTCTTCTGTAAACAAAATATCACCCTAAGTAGAATTCTGAGTATAGACTCTGTCTGATAGATTTATTGATGACATATTTCTTGAAACTCTTTTTGTTGAATCACAGTTATAATTGTGTCTAAATTCAGAAAAGTAATTTATTCTTTCCGGGAAGGTCATTGATAGAGCTAAGAAATTATCTAAAAAGTAAAACATATTTGCAAAGTCATTGATTTTAAATGTTTAGAGATCATCATTATGTCCTGGGTTGCCAGCGTCTCCAAGGACGGCACAGTTGTAGGGGAATTAGCACCTTATGTCATGTTTCTTCCCTACCTTGAAGCTAAGCAATGGACTATCTGAGACATACTCTTTATGAAACATCTTTCAATATTACAACCAACTCAACAAATCAGAAAAATCTGAAATAACTTTGAATACAGATTGGACATATTATGAGTTAGGAGTTATCAGTCTGATTTAAAATATAGAGCTGCAAAATAAATGAGTTTTAAACACTAAGCTAAATGAATAAAAGTGAATAAGGCATATACCACTGTTTTTTATAGAAAAAAACAGTGCCTGTTTTTATATTTATGACTTTATGATATCCATATTAAGCACTGGAACAAAATGCCTGCTACCCTCAATTTGTGGAAGGAAAATTTATTTTGCTTCATGGTTTCAGATAATTCAGCCCATAATCAAGCTGGCTTCAAGCAGAAGTGGCATGGTGGAAGGAAATGGCTGAAGAAATATTTTGCCTCATGCCACCTTGAAGGAGGGACACAGGCAAGAGCCAAAGCCAGATAAATATCCTCCAGAGGCCAACCTCCAGTGACTCACCTCCAGCTGCACCCTGTCGGCTGCACATTCAGCAATACACTCATCAGTAGATTAATTCGCTGAGCATAGTGCCCTGTGATCCACTCTCCTGACAGCTCAATGGGGAGCATGTGGGTAGCACCCAAGGAATTATTTCCATCTTACATAGCCACCTTTTGCCTTAAAGTTAGAACAAAAGAATGCTTAGAGTAACTTCTCTGTAGTTCATTAGGTAACAACTAAATAAAATATGCTGTTTTACATTACCTTAAAATAAAGCCCATTGAATCAAATTATTTCACAATACTTTAATTCCTCTTTAAATTACTAATTTTAAGTAGAAAGTTTTAAGACTTTGTTATCCATTGCACATAACGAAGTACAGAAAATATTAGTGGCTTAAGACAAACATTATATTTTGCTGGCATTTGACACATGTGACGTCAGTGAGGACAAGTGCCTGCATAACATACCCTTGAAGGTACTCGCTTACTGTCCTATCTGCCACTCTGCACAGTAAGTGGTAGATCCCCAGAACAAAGGTGTGTGGTTGCATTTAGCCTTCTTGCTTAGTGATCTCTAAAAACTCGGGATACGAGCAACCAGTACTTTTGGTTAGGCTCAGAAATAGAAAATCGTGACCTCTACTTAACACTATCGATCAAAACATTTTTAAGTTAACCCAGATTTATAGACAAAGAGACCAGATCCTATCTCTCATTGAGAGGAATGTCAAGTAGGTTGTTTAACATAAGTTAAGATTTCACTATGGTGTTTGATTGTATTATGCTTACAGTATTCTGCTTTTAATTCATTATGTCATCTCATCTGTCCAGAGGTTATTTTAATGATTACTGTTTTAACATATATGCAGATTTTAAGTCAGCAAATATTTATTCCATGTCTCTTAGATTCACATTCAAAGATGGCAAATAACTTGTCTGTCTGAGTTTCTTTTATCTCATTGCTGGGACAAAATACCTGACTCCAAAAATTAAAGAAAGAAAGGTTTATTCAGTTCTTTGTTAGTGAAAGTTTCAGTCCATATTCAGCTGGCTCCAAGGCAGAGTGGCACATGGAAGAGGGCTGCTGTTTATGGAGGTGATGACAGCAAAACAACAAAGGGAAGGGTAGCTAGCCAGCCTCTTTTCTTCTCCTTACATTTTAATGTCAGGATAAGAAGAGCACTCACACCCATAATCAGAGCACTGGGTCATGAATGAATCACGGAGTTTAGAAACCACCTTTGGGAGGACCTAGGCACAAACTGTAACATTGTCCTATTAGAACATGGATTTTAAGTGGAAGAATTCCAATTACTTTACAGCATTTCAGCCTGTTCTGACACTCTTTCACTATTTAAGAATTCTGCACCACTTTTCAGGGGGAAATAATCCAATTTATGACATCTTCAAAGTTTTTTTTCTTTGCTTTGTTTTGTGCTTGGCCTCTTCCCTTTGCATTTTCACACATTTGGCACAGGAGCGATGTAACTATGACATTTGTTATTCTGTTTTACTTTTAAGATGAGTGATGTTACTGTAGAGTTTTTTTTTCAGTTGCAACATTAGCACTTTGCAGTAAATAAGTGGATTTTGTGTTGCAGTTTGTCACCCAGTCTCTGAAAGTTTCACCACCACCGATTCGCTGAATAATTCAGTTTGTGGTTGCCTCTATTCAAACTCCACATAAAGCAACACTTATTCATGTGCAAGAGACAGTGGATATTTTGGAGTAAGTGCCTGTGAATGATAAAGAAGGAGTGTGGAAGAGAGAGTAGACATAGAGTCACATATGTAGCATGGTCCTCATGAAAGAAAAGAAAGGTCATTTACTTAGTGTCTCGTACCACAGGGCAGTCAGGCAGGATGGTGGGACATGTCTGAGCCATCGTAACTGAGGAGGGGTCACATATCGAATTGAAATAAGTCAGCTCTAACACCTTTGTTTTTAGCTGGAAGCAGTATAGGGTAAGTGTATCCTCATTCTGAATGCTGATGATTCAAAGGAAAAGTGGGTAGAGAACATAAAGAACTACTCTTTGTGACAGATTCTCTTGAAGAAGACCTGAACAGTGTAGGTACATGGCCGTCAGGGACAGGTCCTGTAGCACACAGACCCCCACCTACTGTTCACTATGTGTTTGGGAGGCAACAACTATGGTTTTCATGGACTTTTATTTCTGAGTGAGGTTTTGAAGATAACAAAAGGATGAACTATGGCTATCATTTTAGTCACTTTCCTTTTCCTGGGACAAAACTCAAGCACCTGCAACTTAAAGAAGGTGAGGTTTTTTGGTCCACGTTGTGGAACTTTGTCTACTCTTGTCACTTTCAAACCTAGAAACCACATGGTAGAATTCTGGGCAGAGGAAAACTGCTCCTGTCATGGCAAGCAGGTTGTGGACAGACAAGGGAGGAATAAGAGTAAGAGATATATGCTTCTGGGTTGTGGTCTGAGACCTGGTTGCTCCCATCATAGATCTCCTTCTATCAGCAAGTTAGCTGCCTCATCCCCATGAGCCAGTGCTACTACCTTCCTGATTTCCTTCCTATGGGCAAATGAGTTAATTGGGAGTTATCTAGATATTAATCACTGGGACTGGGAAGATAGAACAGTAGAATAAGTGCTTCTGGCAAGCGCAAAGGCCTGAGTTCAATCCCCAGTTCTCCAAAGTAAATTAATTAATTAAAATAAAAATAAAAATAGATATTAATCACAATAGTTCTTGCAAGTATTATTTTATTACCTCAACTTCTCCATCCTCTACCATTCCCTTCCCCTTTTCCAAATTCTGCTACAACCTTGGTAGATAATGGAAGCTTACCTGATGTTATCAACTAGTTCTTTTTTTCTTAAGGGACTACTGATATTTGAAAAATATTCCTTATGGTCCTGAATGCATTTTAATCATATCTTGCCAGTACAGATTACTGTGTATGTTCAGTAGAAAGGGCAACTTGGTCAAATGAATATGAAGAGCCACTCAAGTGTATTTTTTGAGTTCAGATATATTCTACTATTTTACATATTTGCTCCCAAGGATCATTACCCTCATGAAGATAATAAACTCAGCTCCCTCCTGAATTCACTGAAGCTTTTATGTCTTGATAAGCATGTGCCCCCTTAGGATCAAGACCCCAGTATTTCAGAACACAGATTTGTGAGATTGGAAAGTAAAAAAAAAAAATATGTTCCTAAAATGTTATTTGAAATGATGGTAAAATGAGCCACTCCTACTTTTATCTTTCTCAGCACTATGTATTTTACTTATTGGAGACAAAGAGGCCTCTATGTAATACCCAGAGCTTCCTGCCTGTGGCTCCTGATCCTTGCAGAGATTTGTCTCTCGGAAGGAACTTCAGCTATACTTAGACTTCTGAAAAGCTCTGCGAAGCTGGCTACTTCCGGTTCATGTAGAACTTGATCTGAGCACTTGTCCTAACACCGACAACAGCCCCACACTTATCTACTGTGAGATTGTTCCCTATCCTAGATGCCATGTACTGTGGGCTTCCATGCCTGTGGCTGAAGCAACTATATGCTCCTAGGCAATGGTGCTGATAAAGATTTGATTCAAGAATAGTGAAGTAGAAGTTCAAATGGGAAAGTACACCTGTTTTCTTTAATATTTTAAAGTGTGATTAGTTCCATTTTGCTAATATATAGCTTCTTTAAGTTGTAGTGTTGACCTAAGGAAAGTGAGGTGTGTATTACAAGCTTCTACTAGGCCTTTTCTCTCTTGCTTATTTCTTATCACTCACACCAAGTTTGTGACACATGTCCATTTGGCAATTCCCAACTGATACCAGGGAAGTAATCACATCTGGTGAAACATTAGACTCCTGGATTCACTGTAAACTACACTTTTTATGTTGACTTAATAAGTTCCTGGATTATTCACTTTGGAATGCTATATCACATTTAATTGTATTCATATATTTATATATAGAAGATGGGAAAGCTAAGGTCAAGATGACAGCAGATTTTCATTGAAAATATTTTATTTTCATATTACATTTTCATTTTACACTACTACACTACCACACTACACTATATTTCATATTATACTACTATCTTAGTGGAAGAGTTTTGGGAGCTCTCTAGGACTTCTTTTGTAAGGATAACGTAAGAGTTAATAAGCTGTATCAACTTGAGAATTGAGAAAATTAGAAGCTTGACTGACTCAGGAGGGGGGCAGGTCCTCATTTTGTAAATGTCTTGAGCTTATTGAAGAGGAATACTCAGTTATACTGTGGGCAGATAGCCAGCATACACTATAAGGGAGCAAAAGAGATTTTATTCCTCCTTTTTGCTCTTGTTGTTTCTGCTGTCTCCTGCCACCTTGAAGCTTGCCCCCATGCTGTTCTACTCTGCCATGGAACCCGATGATGATGGACTAAAACATCCACAAGCTGTTAGCTACATAAACATTCCTTTCCTTAATCTTTTTTTTAACCAGGGATTGAATTCAGGCCCTTATGCTTACCTGGCAGGTGTTTAATCTATTGAGCTATCTCCTCTACCCCACCCTTCCTTAATTTGGATGTCAGATATTTTGACTCAGCAAGGAGAGAAAAGTAAGGTAAAATTTGTTACCAGGAGTGCAGCCATTGCTACGAATGTATCTGACCATGTGGTTCAAGAACCTTTCAAAATGACTTGTGGGAAGAGAACAGACAACTTGGAGATGTCTCCTGAAAGCATAGCGCTTGAATGCCTTAGGCTTTCTATATGCATGATTCTGGTCAGACCTGAGAAGAACAGAAAATAGGTAATAATCAGGCTTGGGATGTTTGTGCTGGGAAGAAGAACTGCATTGGATACTGGACTCCATATGATGCATATTATGACTTGGCAGAATGTTTGCCTGTGTTTTGCTTGTGTTAAGACACTTTACCTGACACTGAGATTAAAGGAGACACAAAAATCAGGCATAAGAAGTTTCAAGGCCGCTAAATGTTAAGGCAGTGGCATGGTTACTGTTGGGAACTTTTAGCCAGATTTATCTTGTGAATCAAGAGCAAAGAGACCAGCAGGGTGATTTGAAATATTTTGAGTTTTATGAGAAAGGGAGCTCCAGTTAAGCTAT
>NW_004524711.1:196970-201960 GCF_000260255.1 Octodon degus | reverse complement strand
CTACAAACACACTCAGCCACCTTATCTTTGACAAAGGGGCCACACATGTTCACTGAAAGAAAGATAGCCTTTTTAATAAATGGTGCTTGAAAAGCTGGCTCTGCACGTGCTGAAAACTCTAAATAAATCTGAGTCTATCATCATTCACTAAACTAAAATCAAAATTGATAAAAATCTAAACATTAAAGTAGAAACACTAAATCTCCTGTAAGAGTAAAGAGGTGGAAATCTTCAAGACATACATGTAGGTAAGCAGTTCATGAACAAACTGAACTGGAAGTACTTCAAAGAATTAACAACTGGGGGCTGGGGAGATAGCTCAGTAGAACAAGTGTTTCCCTGGCAAGTGCAGGGGCCTGAGTTCAATCCTTGGTTCTGAAAAAAAAAGTATTAACAACTGGAATCTCATATTATTGAGAAGTTTCTGCACATAAAAGCAATCACCAACGGAGTAAAAAGACAAGCATAAATTGGAAAACATCTTAACCAACAATCATTCAAACAAAAGTGTCTAGAATACATAAAGAACTAAAAAATATTATGCCCCCAGTATTTAAAGACCCAATCAAAAAATGGGCATTTGAGATGAATACATACTTCTCAAAGGAAGAAATACAAGTCGCTGATAAATTCATGAAAAAAAAATCTACAGCACTGGCAATTGAATAAATACAAATTAGAACAACATCAAGATGCCATCTCATCCCAGAAATAATTTCTGTCATAATGAAATCAGCTAATAACAAATACTGGAGAGGCTGTGGGGTAAAAGGAACCCTTGTTTGCTGTTGGTGAGAATGCAGACTGGTACAACTATTATAAAATCAGTGTGGAGACTTATGAAAAGACTAGGACTAGAAATGCCATTCAACTCATTCACCTTTTGGGTGTTTTTACAAAAGATCTGAAAACATCAAACCACAGTGGTATATTTGCACCCATGCTTATAGCAGCACAATTTGTCATAGCCAAATATTAGCAACAGCAAAAATGCCCTTTACCTGTGGAATGGATGAAAAAGATGTGCTATTTTTATACAATGGAGCATAAAGAAAGGCAATCTTGGGGTTTTTATAGGTAAGTGGATGCAACTGGAGGGTATACTCATAAGTGAAATTAATCAGACCCATGTGTGTAACTATCATATTGCCTCCCTAGAGTATGAAACTGAAAGAATAAATAAAACCTGAAATGTATAATTGATATAGTGAACTGGAAAGAAACTGAACATAAGGATTAAACAACAAAGATGAGGGTTTGGAGTAAAGGTAGCATAAAAGAAAGGGAAATGATCATGCAAGTACATATACAGGATGACTGAGATAAATGTGTTAATAATTGCCATCAGTAATTTTGAAAATAGAATTTATTGTTTAGAATTATCACTTTGACTAACAGTATGCTGAAATCTGCGATCTAAACAATTATATGGAAGACACCAGAACGTAATGCAAAAATCATGGTTGAATACCTCACATCTTGGTCTTCTAGATATGTACTGCTTCTAATATCTGATCAATTATTATTAGAATCTCTTTAAAATAAATTTTTAGCAAAATATAAAAAAAATTAAAAAAAATTAAGGTGCATTGAAAGCAAGGGTTCATGTTCAATTATTTGCCCATTTTTTTTTGTTTGTTTGTTTTGTTTTGCATGCTAGGGAAGGGTCTACAGGATGCTCGAGGTCTTACTACTAGATGGGACTCATAGTAATCTGCCTGTTTACAGCCTCCCAAGAGCTGGGATTACAGGTGTGCACCACCATGCCCAGTCTCAATTGCCCACTCAGCAGCACCAGCATGACAGGCCCGGGGATCGAACCCCCAGCCTCTGCTCCTGCTTGCAGGTACTTTAACCCACTTAGCTATTGGGCCAGCCCTCAGATATTTTAGGTTTTACACGTAGACTTTATATGTTTGTTATGTTTAATATTTCTCAGTCTCTCTTAGTGGTGAACTTAGTTATAGCCATCAAGTACTTTTTTATATTTACAGTCTGTAAATTACAATTTATAACTATTAATTTCATGAGAAACTGAAAATTAAAAAATTTCATAGGATAAACAGAGGACATTTTCAAACATTTACCCTAATACCATCGGATTTGGAATATTTCATTAAACATTTCCACTAACTTTTTTTTAAACTGAACAATTCTAACATGAAGATTTTAGAATTTTGAAATAGAATAATTAGTTAATTGTTTGCAGCAATTAAATGTCACTCAAAAATTAATAAAGATTATTGGGCTTTTAACTAAATCTTTGGGAAATATAATCAAGGAACTAATTTAAATAATAATTTCAAGTGAGTAATTGGGCTTATAACAAGAATTTAAGGATAGTTTATTTTTGGCAAATTTAATAATATTTTTTATACTAACAATTAAAAGGTGAAGATCAGGAAATATTTTTGACACCTAGCTTTAATGAAGGTGTTGCTTGTGCAGTGATGTATTTTAATTGTATTTGTTGATGGTTTCCTTATGGGCTCAAGAAAAAAAAAGCAAAACAATTCAAAACTAAGATGACACAATGTTTATAATGTACCACTCATCTTAGTTTTCATATGTTTATATATTGTGCTGGTACATCCCAAAATTCATGAATTAGTAAGTGGCTAATATTCTAATGGACCAGTGAGTGGTAAACTGTATCTAGTGGAAAACTTGTCACTTTTCCAACAGCCAATTTAACTTTGAAAACCTAAAAGTTCTGACCTAAAAGACATTCTTTAAAAAAACTTAGAGCTGGCCAAATAGATCAGTAGATTAAAGTGTTTGCAAACAGGTTCAGGGGTCAGAGGTTCAATCCCCAGGCCTGTCATGCCAGCCCTGTCCCTGGGGCACACAGAGATGGCCTTTGAGACTGGACATGGTGGCAGGTGCCTGTAATCTCAGCTCTTAGATTAGATCTCCCTTTTACAGTAAAAGGGTAGATCACTACAAGTCCAATCTAGTAATGAGACCCTGAGCACCTTATAAACCCTTCCCTAAAATACAATAAAAATAAAGAAATAAAAATAAAAATAAAAACCTAAATAAAAACATATATAAATACATAAATTATAATTTTCCTTCAAAGAACATTGTCCAGTATGTTAATGGAGTTAATAAAAAAAACATTATTTTTCCTTCTGAACACTAAGAAAAAGTAGGTGAGAGATCTCCAAAAGAGAACGAAATAAAGAAATTAGTGTAAGAGGGGAATTAGATGTATCATGTGCACACACACACACACACACACACACACACACAATCAATCATAAAGAAAAACCATAAAAAAGTTACTTTCCTTTAAGGCATGAAAGGTATACAAATTTCTAGTATCTAATATTCCTTTATTCTATCAATCCAGTCTTTCAGAAATTTGAAAATCAGTAAGTGCTCTTCTGATTTTCCACAGTGATGAGAAAAGTATACCAGAAGGTTTTACTCCATCTGTAAATGGAAGTTACACCTTAAGATTAAATGGTAACTATTGCCAGGGACAGCATATATATTTTTCTCAAACTGACATGGAACATGTACTGGGCCATGAAGCACATATTGACTCTTTAAATTGTTGAGAATTATGCAAAATTTTATCTCTACATATGGAAACTAAGATAAATGCTACATAATAATTGTAATTGTTTTGTCTTTTTTTTTCTTGAGTTAAACGAGAAAGTAATAATTTCCTGAAATAATTTCTAGATTATATGTAAGTCAAAGATAATTTTTATAGAAAATTAAAATATATTTTTAACTAAAGGAAAATGAATATATTATTTATTACAATTTTTGGCATTGAGTTAAAATATCCTTGGGGGAGATTTCTAGCTACACATACTATGGAAGAGAAGGAAGGTCTAACATAATAGCCCCAGGTCTCATAGAACGAGTTTAAAGGAGCAAGAACAAGATCAGCATAGACCCAACAGGGAAAGAAAAGTAACAAAACAGAGAACTCAATGAAAGCATAACAATAAATGGTAGAAAAAAATCATTGCACTCTTATGTGAAAACATGAAAACAATTAGTGTAACAATAAACGTCTGACCACATAAGAAAGAGAAGTGACAAAGTAAGAGTATTGGAAAGGAAAAAGAGGGCTGCGTGATGGTGCACACCTGCAATCCCATGAATACACTCAGCGGACTGAGGCAAGAGATTGACTAAGAGTTTAGAACAGTAAAAGCAGTCCACAAATTTGTGCCCCCACGTATCTTGTATTTTATAGGTGAAATATATGAATTATATAAGCCATAAACTGGCAAAATTCGCCCAAAGATATGTATAAAAGGTAAACATCCTATATTTATCAAATTAATGAATCAAGAATTAATGAATTTCCAAAAAAAATTGTCATCACTAGATTGAGTGATTGGTAAATTTTAACAAATATTTATGCAAGAAATTTTATTAATTCTCTAATTTTTATGAAGACAATAGTGGAAAGAATGTATCTAACTAATTCTATGATGCTTATACTGCACAAACCCAAAGCTAAAGACATTGTAAGAAAGAATATAAGTAAGCACAGCAGCAAAAATTCTTCACCAAATATCAAGAAATTAAATTAAACTATGTAAAAAATTATGTATCATGATCAATTAAAATCTTTTTTGTATTCTCAGATGCAAGACTGATCCAAAATTTCAAAATTATCAACACAATACACTAAATCAACAGGTTATGAAAAAAAGATTACATAATTAGGAACTCAATGAAATTGAAATAATCTCTGGCATAGTTAAAAACTCTGTCCAATATTGTTTTTAAAAGACACTTAGAAAATTTGGAAGATTTCTCAATTTGATAATACCCTACATCTAATGCTCTTCTTACTAAGAAGCTGAAAATTGAACATTTTCTTAGGAATAGGAAAACAGCAAGGAATTATTTCCTCAAACTTCTAGCTAATGAAATACGCAACTACTAGATAGTACAAAAAGACAAATATTACATATACAATACATTTTATATAATAAATAATATATAATAGTATACT
>NW_004524711.1:191805-196870 GCF_000260255.1 Octodon degus | reverse complement strand
CCTCAGATTTGGTAAGGAGTGCCAAGTAATCCAAACACTTGATCCTGTAGTCAAAAGGCTATTGCTCCAGCTGGAGGCAAACTTTAACATTGTTTATTTGGTGCTGGTTATAGGTGCATCCAGGCTGCAAGAAGTGTGGAATTAAGAAGGCTTCTATCCCAATTTCAAAAGGACTGGGAGGCCAGACAGTGTGCCACTGAGAGAGCAGTGTGTAACACTGTGAGGGTAAAAACAAAAGTGCAGTGGAGACCCTAGATATATGGAAAAATTAAGAATGTGGATCATCTAAGGCAAGTGTCAAGGAGGGAGCAAAGCAAGGCTAAGAGATAAGTCACTGGAGCTACAATCACCAGAAGCGTGCTAGGAATGGAGCCATCCAAGCTCTTTGCAGCTTACAACATGGCACAGATCGCTTCAGACACTAGACGTGGAACTACAAGATTTAATATTTTCCCTGCTTGATTTTGGGTTTACTTTGGTCTCAGTCCATGGTATATCCATTTGTAACTTCAGGAATGAAATTTTTTATCTTATGATATTGAATGTTGGAAGTATTTAACATTTCATTTCTATAGAGGCTTTCAGCTAAGAGTTTGCCTTCAATCTTGAGACTTGGACTTTACATTAATGCTGAAACTGTTAGAATTGTGTCAACTTCTAGAGATGGACTAAATGTCTTTTGCATAAAGGGATATGCAAAAGTGTTTGGGGGCCACAGGCAAAGTAGTATTACTACAGTTCTAAAGTAATATAATGTTGATAATATGGTTTTTAAGGATTGTTAAACCTGTGTTAAAATGTTCAAGTTGGGAAATGATAAGAATAAGTATGCTCTTGTATTTGGAAGATTTTTAAGAAATGTCCTACCACCCATCAAGCTCAAGGGTGAATTGTAATGGTTGTTATATTGTGTCAACTTGAAAACTTAGAAGATTAGAAGGTTAAACAAGTAACTCATCAGTGGGCCATGGTTGTCACTTTGTAAACATCCTGAACTTTTGAAATAAGAATGCTCAGAAATGGTGTGAGTGGATAGCCTGTGTACAAAGTAAGCGAGGAAAATAGCTTGCTTTCCCCCTTTCTGTACTTGTTGTTTTCGCAGTTTTCACACCTTGAAAAGTTGATCTGTGCCATGCCATCCTGCCATGGAGCCAGCTGAGTATGGACAGAAACCTTGAAAAACTGTGAGCTAAATAAACTTTCCCTTCCTTAATTTTGGACATCTGATATTTTGTCTCAGCAAGGAGAGAAAAGTAAGACAGGCACTAAACTCATTCTGGTAATGGCATCACATTGAGAATAAAATTCCACATATGCATGTTGGTGTGAAGCACACATTCGTACCACAGGATTCTCACTTACTCTTTGGAAGGACAGGGAAAACATATTGATTTTGTCCTACCACCCATCAAGCTCAATTCAGATATTGTGTCCAGTTGTTCTCTAACTCATCCTTTTCCCTCAGTTAATGGTAAACTGAATGAAAGGCTTTGGATCACTTGGGGAAAAGGCTGGGGAAATCATTATATTTTTCATGTAATTGCACAATATTGTACCTCAGAGAGGTTCTGGCCATTTTTCTCAGCCCACAAGTTTTAAATTGAAAATAGTTTTTCAACTAAAATCTGTGCAAAGTGGTGGGCTTGTTTCAGTGAACATTATCAGACTCTTATTTCTCCATTCTTTCATTATTTTAGTTACGTAAGTCACGTGGTACCCCTGTAGGTTAGCTAAGTCTTTTGTGCTAGATTTATACTCTATTATGTCCTTCATATCTCTTGGAAGGCCTAACCCTCTAATATGGCTAATGCATACCATTTCAGAGTCTTACTGTAACACTCTCATAGATCTTTGATCTTCAATATTAGGTTCACAATAGTATGATTGCATTTTTAAAATTTTATTACTTTCCCTATTATTTACCAGAACAGAGAAGATATTTTCACTTCACTAAGACCATTGCTTTCTGCGCTACTTTATCTCTCTTCTTATATTTAGTCCTCTAGTCATATATTCTGAATGCCTTGGCCACATAATCTTAAAATCTAATTTCATGATCCTGCTCAGTTCATACAAGCTAATTTTTGAAATGACTTTTGTCTATGCTTGCATTCTTTACATAAACACAGCCAGATTAAGGTATATTTAATATTGTTTATATGATAAATCATTAGTAGGGAAACTATGGGGAGTGCTTGAGAGGAAGAATCATTGTCATATGGAAGAATGGCTTTATTGCATAATTTTCCATGATGATAAAGAATTAGTATGTGGAGATAGGATGCCTGAAAAAGTTATATAGGTTACAGCAAGTGTCACATGTCTATGAAGAACTACTAATTGTCTTGGATTGTACTTCAGTGTAGCACAGCCAGAAAGAGATGCCCAGCCCAGAACCTGGGCCCAGTCAGTCCACTTCATAAGGACATAGGTGAAGAATGAGCTGGGAACAGCAGCCAGACCAAAACCAGGCCAGGCCAGATGAGTTTGAGTTTGGTAGAATTAAACCTGCTGAGCTGAGGAGAACTTCTTGTCTCAAGAAGGCCCAGAGTGAGACAAAGATCTATGGGAGGATCCTTGTGGCATAAACGTGGCAGGAGCAAACTTGGGTGAACTGGTCTGCCTGTAAGACTTCATGTGCAAGAAGGAGAGATACACAAACAGAACTCAATGGTACTCATTTAAATACAAAGTCCCAATTTAAGATCTGCATTGCTGTATAGCTATAATGTTTGCTCCAATGGTCTAACGTACAAACCTATTAGTTACAAAAACTTGTCAATTTTTCACTAGCTATTATTAGTATTACTGACATATTACTGTAAATAGGATACCATATTTGCCTTAACCACATGTTATCCCTTAGGTAATATTGGGAGTGCTTGGGTAATAACTTCAACACAGCCCTATACTGAAGGACAGAGGAGAGTGCCAAACAGAAACCAATATTTTACTCACAATAAAGAAGGCAAAATCTTGGGACATACACAAAACAAGACTCTCTGACGCAGGAGACATACCTAGAGGACAGACCATCACAGAGGGTTTCTGATTGCCGTGATACAGCTACCTATTATCAAACTGTCCCCAAAACTATCACAGATATCAGTACAAATAACTCTCTCTGAAATATAAAATGGTAAAAAGAGGGAGTAAAATGCAATCTCAGGCCCGAACTCCTCCCAGAACAAACCCAGGAGACATCAGCATAGAAGAAATTCCAAGTCACACACATGAAAGCGCTGAAATAATAGCCTCTGACTTAAATAAACAATTGCAGAAGGGTATAGAGGAAATCAGATCAGAAATAATCTCCCATGTAGAAGGAGAAAGGATAACTTTATTGGAAGAATTACTAAACGTTTCGAAAGAAACTAATAAAAAATAAAGGAGAATGGAAAAATTATGAAAACTTTGACTGAGCAATATAGTTTGAACAATTGTATTGTCAGTTTCTTCTGGTCTTTTGAAAGCAGCAGTTAATATTCATACCTTTGTTACTCTTTTATTTTCCTCAAAATTTTTTTTTCTTTAAATGAATGTTACACATTTATAGCTGTCAATGTGAACAACTAATTTGAAGACAGCATTATGTAACAGCAACCATTGTTGAATTCCTATTGCATTGTCTTGTGAGATTTGTATCATTCCTAATGGTTTTTTTTCTGTCACTTTTGTATTTTTTCAAAAAATTTAAAAAGAGATATATATATAGGAAATTAAAAATTCAATTAAAGCTTGCAAAACTTTTAAATGAAAGTGAGGATAGACTTTCAGACCTTGAAGACAGCAAAGCAGTCAGTGACCAGGAAGGAAAAAATGTCTTAAAAACAGCAAATATCCAGGAAATAATTTAACAGCTTCAAGATGAAGCAAATATGAACAATACAAGATTAATATGCAGCAATGAAAAAGAAGGGGCCATAAAAATAATATGGAAAGAACTTATAGCATAAAACTTCCCAAATATGGGAAAATAATCTGTTATTCAGTAAAAGAAACATATAGAATTCCTAATAATATCAACAGAACAAAACTTACACCCAGAAGGGGTGGCCAAATATCTCAGTGGCCAAAGGATGGAAAACAGTACTACATGCTCCAGGACTTCAGAAAAAAGCAAGCATAGCTATCCTCGTTGAAGACAATCTAAACTTCAAATCAAGAATGATAAAATGAGATAAAGAAGGTCACTAAATAGTAGTTAAAGTAAAAATACAAGAGGAAGAGATTACAGTCATAAATAGCTATATACCAAATATAGGGGCACTCAACTATATAGGAAAAGTCTTAATGGGAATGAAAACTATAAAATTGATATCACAGTCTTAACAGGACACATTAACACCCCTTTATTTCAAAATGATAGGTCAAGCAGACAAAAAATTAACAAGAGGTAGCAGAACAGAACCAAACCTTTTATCAAATGGACTTAGTGAACGTATGCAGTGTTCTACCAACAACATCTGAATACACATTCAGATTCAATATAGTTAAATATTAACTACACCTATAATATGGTTCAGGAATCATTAGGTAGAGCCAGTAGAAAAGAGAGATAAATAAAAGGAATTAGAATACATGAAGAAGAAGTCAAACTATTATTGTTCAGAGATGACCTGGTATTATACTTGGAAGACCCAGAAAACTCCACCAAGAATCTCCTAGAGTTAATAAATAAATTCAGTAGCATAGCACGATAAAAGATCAACACTGAAAATCAGTAGCATTATTCCACATAGAAAACAAACTCATTGAAAATTTAGAGAAACAATACCACTCACAATAACATCCAAAAAAGAAAATACTTTAGAATTAGTCTAACAAAAGAAGTAAAAGATCGATACAATGAAAATTACAATATTCTGCAAAAAGAGATAGAAAAAGATTTCAGAAAATGAAAAGATTAGGAGGCTTATAGAATAGCAAGATGATAGGATAGGATGAAAGGATAAGCTGGCTCCTGGATAGGAGAAAATGAACATTGTGAAAATGACCATACTCCCAAATTGTTATACAAATTTAATGTAATCCTTATCAAAATACCATTATCATACTTCACAGA
>NW_004524711.1:180207-183844 GCF_000260255.1 Octodon degus | reverse complement strand
TCCAGAGAGGTTGTAAAATACAATGTTAACATGTAAAATCTCATTGAATTACTATATACCAACAAGGAGCAATTATAATTTGAAATTTAAATAGTATCCAAGAAATTCTCAGATATAAAAATAGCAACATGTGGAAGGGCCAGGGAGATAGCTCAGTAGAATAAGCACTTGCCTGGCAAGCACATGGTGGTCCTGAGTTCAATCCCTGGTAGGTACCACAAAAAAAAAAGTGCAAAGTCTACATAGAAAAGTACTAAATGCTAATTAAGTACATTGGAGATTTAGATAAGTACAGACATACTCCATGTTCACAAATTTGAAGACAATATTATTAAAAGGTAAATTGTACCAAGCTTGATCTGTATATTTCAAGGTAACCTCAAGTAATAGCTCAGCAAATAATAGGTCCTAGAAATGGGTCAGTAAATATACAAAATGAACTTGGAGTATCTTAAAGTTCTAGTGACTAAGGAAATGCTCAAAAATACCCACAGTAATTAGGGCATCACAAAGTGATACAAGAGCAATTCAAAATATCTTTAAATAGTCAAATGTGAAAATACTTGAGAAACAAAATATACTATTATATCAGTGTACTCTATAGAAATAAAAGTCCATGATTTTAAAGCAATATGAGTAAGCTACTAAGTCTAGTAGCACATGGGAGAATACACAAATGTCCCACATACAAGAACTGTCACATTCTCAAAAAGCTGGCATACAATTCCGATACCTAAAGTGTGGGCTATGCACATGACTTCCTCATAAGAGTCATAACATAGAAAGGAGAAACAGATCATTAAAGTAGGAAAATCTGCCAAACATTATGTCCTTCAAGTGAACAAGCTAACATCCACAATGGGAAGTTATTTAGACACTGAATACCCTTCTTATATTTGTTTAAAATACAGCAATAACTCTATGATCTTGATCTTTAAAACCTATAACTCCAGTATAGGTATGAGCAGAAACATCAAACATGTCCAAAGTGAAAGGCATTACACAAAATAAAAGTACAGTGGAACCTCAACACTGCAAAAGTCATCAAAAATCTAAGTCTAAGAGACTTTTGCCACAGAAGCATTCTAAAAGATACAAGAATTTATGAATATGGTATTTGGAATAGGATTTTGAAACAAAAAAAGGAACAGTAGGACAGTATGGACTTTAAGTCATAAATATGAACAATAACATATTAATTGTAACATATATAACACTCTAATGTAAGAAACTGTGTGGAATGGTAAATATTCTGTACTGACATTACAGATTTTTATAAATCTAGAACCCTTTGAAATCAAAACTAACATTTAGGGAATCTAATGCTAATCCAGTAATCAAGCCATAGGATGACAGAGTCGGCTGATAGTTTGGATGTAGAGACATCCAAACAACAGGTCTGTCTGTTATTGCTTCTCTGTTGAGTTTTTATTTTTTGTAATGGATGATTCTTAGCAAAAGTTCTCTAATTTTAAAATGTCAATAAAGGCAGAAATTTCTGAAGGGCTCTCTGAAAATACGAATATTTGGAATACCTGTAAAAGTAAAGCAATGGAAAATAAAAGTGGTACCATTAGGAATGTTTATCTAGCTGCAAATCTATAAAGAAATGTCAGGATTCCAAGATTTCTGATTTGATGTGTCAAAGAAGCATTTAATCCAACATAATATTTTATTCTGTGTGGCTTTACAAGCAGGATGCTACTGACATTTTTGGTAAGTTATTCCTTTTATGTACATAATCCTCCTTCAACTAAAATTTTAAAATCATCAACTTCTCCTGATAGATGTTAGTAGCATTTACTCCACTGTAGAAATCATCATAATCTGTGATACCCAAAATCATATTGTGTTCTACAAAGAGTGAATTTTGTTAATTTGGTGAATTAGGATAAGTCTGCTTAGTAAAATATCTATATGCCCAAGTTAGTGTATTTTAGTTTCTGAGACTGATAAATCATCTGGGCTAATATCAAAGATTAATTCTTCCTGTGATAAAAAGTATAGTTATTTTTATATTATAATAATTTTTCAGACAGAAATGTAACTTTAAAAAATATAGACAATTTGCATGAACAGTTACTAATTTCCTGCTGTGTTGCTCAACTTTTCTAACACTGAGGAAAACTACTTGGCATCCTGCAAATTCAAGGCGGAGAGGTCTATTTAGCTCACAAGTTAAGAGGCTTAGCTACACCACAATTTGACTTCAAAGGAGAAACATCATAGTGGACAAGTGCTGTTGATTTCATAGTTACCAGGACTGTGTCGGAAAGATCAAAATAGAGAAAGCAAAGTCCAAGTTCTCATCAGAGTTTCAAGACAAACTTTTAACTGTGGAGCCCTTGCATAAATCAAAAGCAAATTAAACGTTTGCAATATGCAGTGGTACAAGATAAACATTCCCTTTCCAAAATGTAAAAATAAGAGTCCTGCCATGTGTGGCTATGCAGTGTAGAGAGTGAAAGATTAATTGGAGAGTTCAATAACTAAGAGCATCAAAGTGCTACTGAAAGAAGAGCATTCATAGTTAGGGAGATGCCCAATACTAGCCCTGAAGTGAAGAGTTATCAGGCTTTTATCTAGACTAATATGATAAGAGAAAAAAGCAGAATAAAAACAGTTTAGAAAAGAATTATCTCAGGGCTGTGGAGATAGCGCAGTACAATAAGCAGAGCTCAGTTCAATGCATGGTACAGCGAAACAATAAAAGTGAAAGAGAGAGAGAGTTATCTCAAGGCTAGGGAGTTGTCCTGGGGAAAGTGGAAGAACAATGTCAGACTCACCACTGAACTTGCTGAACCACCTATTCCTCACGGAGCCTGTGTGCTTTTGTATTGTAGTCGGAACATTCACTTTTCGGTCAAGTCCCCAACAATTTCCTGTTTCTGTTTGTTTGCTTGTTTTACAGGAGTTCCAATGGAAAGAGAAAAATACAGTGTATACAGGTAGCGAACTTCATACACATGGCTTGGGAATGTAAGACGAGAATAAAAAGATAATTTCAGTAGTAACAAGAATCCAGATGTGAAGGCTGAGACTGGGAAAACAATTTTTGGGTGTTGAGTTAATAAACAATATCATTAAGGTGATTTAAGAAAAACATTGTGAGTTTCTATTTGTAATTGATAAAGTTGGGCCTGCAGTTAACCCTGAGAAGTCATAATGTCTGTCATGCTGTATGTAATGTACCATGGAGAAAGTACTGGACGTTCTCTTAAGGACTCTGACGAGTTAAATGCAATGTGCGGCGCACACGCGTGGTGGCTACGCTGCCACTCAGCTCATTGCTTGTCCCAGGAGCTTGCTGGTGGCTTCCTTGGGAAAGTATTTCCATCTTTTGGCTAGTCATCTTGTGTTATTTTGGCCTGTATATTTTATCATAAGTCGTTGGAAAATGACTAAAGTAGTAGGCAGGGATTTGAATGCAAATGGTTACCATCATAAATAATTTTATCCTACAAGTCATAAGTGTGGTATACTTCAGTTTTGTATCTTTTAAAACATGTATTTTTTTCTTTTTTCCATAATTTTATTGATAAACAAACAGCAATGAGACAGTTTCAAATCAAATTGGTAGGACAGTTTCAATAATTCACACACTGCATACATTCTTCCTAGTGGTTAATTGCTGTAC
>NW_004524711.1:177747-179487 GCF_000260255.1 Octodon degus | reverse complement strand
GTCTGGAAGGATCAGAGGCTGAAAGATCTGTACTGTAAAGATGAGGAATGATCTCACAGTGAAGGCAATGTCCACAGTGAAGAGGAAGACTGAGAAGTGACTCTTCCTTTACACCATTTATGTGGCCAACCCAACCAAGGGTGGGTCACCTATCTTCAGTGGGTCCCTTAAGCCACACGCAGAATTGTGCTGAACCAATAGTCGGGCATTTCCTACTGAAACTGGCACAGTTAATGAGCTATCACAATCAAACCCTTGTCAAGCTGACAACCAAACATATTTCTTTAAGCTATAGTCTCCTGATATAAAGACAAGTGTAAAATTTCACCTGACATGTTATAAATATCTAGTGTTCAAATAGAAATGCAATAATTCACTTCCCAGAATAGAAGATAATTTTTCTCTGGGTAATGCTCCTAATGTTTCATAACTTGAACATGATAACACATGTTTAACAGCACTTAAGAACCAATAATAACTCCATCAGAATATATTTTTTAGGAAACGTATTAGGAGAGAACTATTACAATTATAATCCTCATGTCTGTAGGTGACCATGAGGTCATAGAAGGTATTTAAAACTATTTTTGGTAGCCATCTTTATCCTTTAGCTTTCAGCAAGCACCTCAACAGGTATTTGATTTTTTTCCCCTGATGCAGTGACCCATACCTTCAATCTTGAAGGTTCTGTGTGATTTGTCTTTCTGCCTGGACTGGGTTGTTAGAGTTTCCTTTGACTTCAATAACAGAGAATGGCAAAACCAGGAGGCACCCTAAGGGGTCTGCTGCACTCCAAGGACATTTTATTTCTCCTCCATTGTGAAGTAATAGTTGAACTTTCCATTGATCATCTGGGTCAATTACCCCTGCCAACACAGTAACTTGTTTTTTAGTTTGTTTCCTCAGAGAAATAAAGAGACCAAAGTGTCAACAGGAAGTCTTAGTTTCCAGCTCAACAATATTATTGTTGTGTGTCTTGGTACAAGGCTTCCACCCTCTTAGACTAAGGACCCTAAGCCAGCAGAGCATAAAGTCATGGGATCAGAAAGAAAACATTTTGCTAGTGGATCACTAGGTACACTGGTGAGTGGTATCATTCCCACTTCCACCCCTTAGTTATTGTAACTGAACCCTGGCTACAAGAGGCAAAATATCATATAGTGGATACTGAATCAACCCATATACAGCCTTTTGAAAATTCTTGTCCCACCCCAGAAAGCTACTGATAACTAGGATGGAGCATAATTGTATTTTCAAAGACCTTTCCACCTTTCTATCAATCCAGCCACTTCTGGGTAGTAAGGAATATGGTAAGACCAATGAATACCATAAACATGAACCCATTGGCTCACTTCTTTGACCATACATTGTGTTCCTTGGTTAGAAGTAATGCTGTGTGGCTTTTCATTTTTATTTTTAAAAAAGTAAAAATCAGAATTAAATCAAAGTTTAGAAGTGTACAGAATTTAACTTAACAAAGTAATATGAATTTCACAGTATTTATTGTGACACACAGTGTTGTCTTCCAACTAGTTATTCATATTGTCAGATATATGCATGTAAAGTTAGAATAAGAAAGAAGAAATAGAAAGAAATTTATAAGAAATGTCTTGATGGTCACTTAGGCATTCTGTGAGTCCATCATGGTGGTTTGGTGGAATCATGATGTGCATAGAAGGCAAATCTAAGTCCAGAATGATATCTATGCCAGTAAAGACAAAGTGTGATCCTTTCCATGAT
>NW_004524711.1:167836-176917 GCF_000260255.1 Octodon degus | reverse complement strand
AAACATGGAGCCTCTTTTTTTACTATAAGAGGAGCCAGATGCAACAACTTATATTTTACCTTAGAAAAGTTATCTCCACCTCTCCCACACCACCGCTAGAAATTTTACTGAGTTAGAAGGAACTTAAATCTTAGTTGAATTTATTTTCTGTCTTCTGGCTCTCACATACTTTACTAACAAATCCAGAGTTGTTTCTGCCTCCTATTCACTTGGACCACTCAGCAGTGTAATGGACAAGTGCAATATTTTGTGTGAGAGAAAGGTGTTCAAGATTCTTGTAAACTAAGTTGTGACAGTGCTTGAGAGTTAATGTAACTTTGAGGTAGGCAGTGAAGGTGTATTTCTGGACTGTGCATTGAAATAAGATTGTTTCTGATGGGATTTATGGAGTACGTATGGAGGAGCCACGCACCCAAGCAACAGCTATGCACTAAGTACCAGGTGATGTGCTGCTCTACTCAAGGAAGGGAACCACATCTGGCACAGCAGCAACAATCTGCGTCAAGACTAGCTGCAGTTTCTGGCACTCTACCACCATTCTCCAAGGTCCATCTCTCTTGTGTATGGACCCAAAGGGAGAAATAAATGGAACTGTGGTAAGATCCACCATCTCTGCATTCCTTAAAATCTTTGAGAGTGACACTGATCTCTGAAATCCATCTAAGAATATGACACAGTTTTTGACTTACTGTTTTGCCAGGCAAAGGCAATTCTAACTGCTTTCACTTGTTATTTCCACCCATAAATGTCCCTCACAGTATAGGTTAAGGAATCAATGTGAAAATTCTGCAAATCTCTAAGTGTATCTTCTTAATTTTTCATTCTGGAACAAGTAAAATGACTACAGGATGGATTCAAGACATACTATGTGTGCTGGAAGTACATACTTACTAAAACTCCATCAGCCTGACCTCCTTAGGCCCTTACACATACTGGAGGGGCACAGTGACATTTCTGATAACCTGGAATTAGTGTTAGCTCAGAACCAGTGCCCAATAGTCCCCAAATAGCTCACCACTTCCTTTCACCTGATGCTTGGTTACTTAAGCAAAAGGACTTAGATCACTTTGGGGAAGTAGATGAGAAACATTACCAGGTAATGTTTGGTGATGCACCAGGCTCCTTTCTGAAGGGTTTCTGGGTCTTCAAACTGTCTTCTCTGGAAATTGGTTATGGGTCCATGATTCCCTGGTGCTGTGATTTGAAGTAAGTTCCCTTTAATATGCCCTTAAATATTTTTGATTTTATAAATCTAGTCCACATTTTGTAGGCTTTTCATGCATTTCACTTTTGGCAACACCAAGGCTCATTGGTCAAAGCCATAGGTCTATAAGGCTATCAGACTGTCCTGATCATTGCTCTGCTTCTGCTATCCAGTATGGTAAGTGAGTGTGTGCCTTGTCTTTGGTGTGTAAGTGCTATCACTTGGTGCATGACCCTCTCGGATTCAACCAAACAAATCTTAGTTAAGCTTCCCAACTGGAAAACCACAGTTCCTTACTATCCTGTGAAGCAGGGATAAAGTTCTTCTAGGGCACAGGTATTTCCCAAACAAATCTGTTTCTTAAGGTAGAAGGATCAACTTAGTATTGGGGAGCAAGTTTGATATGACAAATCCATTCAGCCTAAGCATAGGGATTCCCCCATCAATAGAAAAACAGGAAATCAGGCATCTCTCCCTCATTCACTTCAGGCCACCCTTTGATCAATACTTCTCCAATAAGCTGAATAAACTACTAACACCTTTCTTTATAAGTTGCAAGGTGAAATTCAGCATCTTGACTTAGTGGGCCCATCAACAAACTCAGGGGCCGTGGAGATGGCTGAGTGGAATAAACATTTCCCTGGCATGTGCAAGGGTCTGAGTTCAATCCCTGGTCCCACATTAAAAAAAAATCCTTATATTAGTGAATGAGGATAAAAAGATGAATCCACATTACATGTTACTTTAAACAGTTCACAACAAGGACTATGACTACTCCCCCCTGTACTAGGCGAGACCATTACCTCTTTAGGATTCATCAAATTATAGAACTGAACTGAACTCTGCTATCCAGTATGGCAAGTGTGTGTGCCTTGCCTATGGTGTGTAAGTGCTATCCCTTGGTGCGTGACTCTCTCGGATTCAATCAAACACATCTTAGTTAAGATATAACACCTGTGTCCTAGATCCTGAACACCAGTTACCCCTGAAGACTTTAAAGAATTTCATCTTTACTATTATCTTTTGCTGAATCCACTTTCAATACCAAAATCTGTACTAATTAGTGCTTATTAGAGGAGTAGATTTAATACAATATATACACATGTGTGGGAATTTGCCAGCTTGGTTTACAATGACCCCATGCAGAGTGAGGCATGGAAGAGTACAAAAGGTCTAGCTGCAGGCTGGAGAATAAAAGTATCCAGTGAAAGGAATTGGACTTGGTGTAGGGTCCCATGGGACTCCATGGCAGGAGGCCAAGAGACTCCAACAGAAGGCTAAGGAGTCTGTGCTACATACCAGGAAGGTCCTGGCTAGGGCTGAAGATTCTCTGTTGGAATCCAGGAGACAATATCCAAAGCAAACGTGAAGACTGAATCACCTGTGCAGAACTGTTCCCCTTTAAACAGTTCATGTGACAGAGCATGCGAGGTGGGTCTTCTGTCCTTAGTGAATCCTCTCAACCACACTCAGAATTATGCTGACCCAGTTTAGTTGGTCATTTCTTACTCAAGTTGGCAATTAATTATCAAACATTGATATACAATTTTATGACATTATGTCTTTGCATAAAACCAAAGAATCTAAGCATTTTAATTTCATTTCATCACCTCTTTTTTCTGAAGTGTTTTTCTTTTGAATTAGGTCAAATAATATGCTTGAAACTGAAGTAAATTTATCCCTTAGACTAGATTTCTATCATGAGGTGAGTGAATAAAAAAACTATGTTGTGTGTATGTTATATAACATATTATATATTAATATAATGCATATTATATATTACATAACATATTATACATAATATAGAGACTCATCAAATTATAGAGTTAACATATATATTATATATGATAATATTCATATATATGAATATATGAAGTATTAAATGCTAATGAATCTAAAAAGACACTTGCAGGAAAATGTATGAAACTTGTGATTGTCATTCTAAATAAAATAGGATTCAAAGCATAAATTTCATATATTTTAGTTTAATGAGAATTCTAGGGTATATTGAGATGAATTTAGAAGGAAGACTATTGGGAAGAAAATAAGGGAAAGCAGGAAGTAGAAGATAACGTAAAACTGTGAAGAGAATTAATATGTGATCAAGATACATTATGTATCATTGAAAACATCAGCATGAAATGCACTGGTTTTTACAGCTAATACATGCTTAGAATTACAATAAAAGTATGGTACAAGCTATTTTGAATACAATTTGTAAACATGTTTTGTTAAAGACATGTTTACTTTATGAATTGAAGTCTATGTTAAGATGTACAAATTGAGCATGATGAATTTTTGTGATCTATTATGTTGATATTTTACTTTAGAATGTGAACATCTGAAAAATAAAATATATTATAAATGAGGTTCAAAAGTTTATTTTTCTTCTATGTCTACAGAGAAGTCAAAGTTCAAACTAATCTTTTTCATTAAAAATATATTAGCATTAAAGAACTGATTCCACATTGAACATTATCACAGAAATACACAACTCTGACATCCAAGATAAATTAACAACAAATGGAAAAGTCTACAGAAGGTGTCAAATCCATTTGATGTGTGGACCACTAAAAAAAAATGTCAAATTTTCCATTTATTTTTCTATCTTTAGAGCTATAGTCTTAAAATCATCTTCCAGAAACAGTTCTTAATTGTTCAGATAAGTAAAGGAACATATGCACTTTAATATATATTATTTTGTTGATAACCATGAAATCCAGCACACAATCATGTGCTGCAGGAAGTAGAAAAATAATTTTAAGCCATTTTTAAAGTTTTTTTGGGGAAAGAAGAAATCACAGGAGAAAGGAACTCATTTAGGATGTATTTGTGTTAAATTGTTTAATAAGCAAGGTATAAAAGTAGAGATTTTGTAATATTTTTTCTTATTTTGTAATTGTTTTCGATGTTTCTACATAAACTTCTCCCATTAGACACCCAAAGTATCTGTAAGAAGAAACAAATAAGTTTTGTGTCATTTTATCATAGAGTTAATTTAAAAATCTTATATAAAGTTAAAGACTAAATGATGTATGCAATAGTAGAGATCCCAACAAAAATAATTCAATACCCAACATGTTCACAGGGAAAAAGTGATGAGTCACTAATCATCAGGAAAATACAAATCAATTCCAGAAGAAATAATCACCTCGTTCTAGTTAGAATAGCCATGAAAGAGGGGAGAGAGAGAGAGAGAGAGAGAGAGAGAGAGAGAGAGAGAGAGAGAGAGAGAGAGAGAATGAATTTAGAAAAATGGTAACCCTAGTACCTGCTGGTAGAATTGTAAATTAGCTGTCATGATAAAAAATGTGGAAACTTCTCAAGTTTTTAAATAAATAAAAATAGGAGTAGCACAATCCCCTAACCATACCCTACTACTAGTTACATACAATAGAAATGAACTCAGTATTCTCTAGAGACATCAACATCCATGTGCTTTGCGCTGCTGTCACAAGAACTGAGACATGGAAATAAGTAAGCTAAGTCTCATCAGCCAAGGAATGAATGAAGAAACCATGGCACTTATAACCTGATGGAATATTCCCAGCCATAAAGTGAATAAATCCTTGTTCCTGAAGGCTTTCAGTTTTTGTTGATTAAGTTTAATGTTGGCTGCCGGTTTGTTGTAGATGGCTTTTAGCAGATTGAGCTAAAGACCATCTATTCTGATAAATTTGAGGCTTCTGTAGACAAATAAATGCAGCTAGAGACTACATTGGTAAGTGAAATAAATCAGATCCACATGTGCAAACAGTATTATCTCACTAGTGTGAGAACCAGAAAGAGCAATGAAAATCTAAATGGTAAAGCATATACTGTGAAAGGGAAAGAAATTGATGAATGGGAAAGAAAAACTGGGATGAGGAAAAGGATTCATGAAAGAATGGTCAAACAATGACCATGACTCATCCACATGGCTGACGCTGACAAAGGATCTACAAATTGCGGTACGGGGTTTCAGGGTAAATCCTGAGGAAATTTGGCTGACTTTGTCAGATACAAAAGTTATATGTCTTGTTCTATAGGTCTTGCTTCATCTTGGTCTTAACCATCCAGCAGAAAAGTATAAAAACAAGATATAAAAAGTAAAGCCATATTAATATGCTGAGCTGTAAAAGGCTCAAGTCAACAACTTCTGACATTGCCAGTCCTACAGAAAACCCACTACTATTATGGACTACTGGACTGTTTTGGATTATTTTGCTGAATTCAGACACCTATAATATTTAAATGGCAATGGAATACACATTTCTGACAAAGCTAAACAAAAAAGGGGATATAAATGAAGGGTCATTTTGTATCTGTATATAACATTTAGGGTAGATATACAGCTACTTTCTCTTAATTCAATGAGAAGACTTGTACTAATAGTGTTTGTACTATGAATAAATGCTATGAAATCAATAATACGTAGCATATTATTTATTGTAACTGTCCTACTAACCTGTTTTGAAACTGTCTCATTGCTCTTTGTTTCTCAATAAAAGTAATAGAAAAAGAAAGAATGAAAAAATATATGTAGGTATATATACTGAATACTTTGGATAACTGTATTGTCTATTTCTGCTCATCTTTTGGAAGGAGCAATTAATGCTTAAATTGTTTTTTTTACTCTGATTTTATTTCCTTTTCTGAATTTCTTATAACTTCTCTGTTACATTTTTTCTTTAAATGTATCTTATATGTTTCTTTCTTTCTTTTTTTTTTTTTTCAGAACTGGGGATTGAACTCAGGCCCTTGCGCTTGCCAGGGAAGCTTATTCCACTGAGCCATCTCCCCGGCCCCATCTTATATGTTTATGTCTGGTAATCTGAAGGAACAATTTAAAGATAGGATCATGTAATACAGTAATCACTGTTGAATTCCTATTACTCTGTTTCATGAAATCTTGTACCATTTCTAATATTCTCTTCCTATCACTCTTTGTATTCTTTAAAAATGAAAACAAAAAAGAATAAATCCTGTCATTCAAGAAAACATAGATGGAACCGAAGATAATTATACTAACTTAAGAATGGCAAGGACAGAAATACAAGTACAAAATTATATGCCTCATATGAGAAATATTTAAAAAGTTTATGTCATACAATGGCTTTTACCAGAAAGCGAAGAGAATGGGATGGAGGGAAACTTGAGGGAGTTGACTATATGTATTATGTTAACTAGGAGTCAGAAGTTCTGATGTGCTTTCATAGAAGGATGACAGTAGCTAGTGATAACTAACTGTGTAAATGAAAATCTGAAAGAAAATAGTTTAATTTTTTTCCATAAAATAGTGACAGCTGTGTGAGCATACAAGTATATTAACCAGATTGAAGCAGGTAATTTATACATGTAATGCCATATCATAAAGTATTCCAAAAATAAAGACAATTTAAGCTATAATATATTGCTTAAAATAATTTTAAATGAAAAAATATTGATCATAGGTAATAGATTATTGAAGTAAATGTACAATCCTTATGTACCACTTCCTAGATTTTCTTTTTGAATATTGACATTTTAGAAAGACAATGCACTTGTGAGACATTTGGTTTACCAGTCCTATAGGGAAGATGGGCAGTCAAGAAGATTAATAAGACAAAGCCTTAGCCTAAGTAAACTCGTGAGACTTAGAAGACTCAGAAGGCTACAAACTTACCATAATGGTGTGCTAAGTACTTCAGTTAATGACAATACCCTTAGAAAATCCTTAAAAAGACAAAGAATAAATAAATAACTTCTTACAGATACAGTGTGGTAAATGGTGTCTGGAGTTTGAAACAATGAAATGCTATTTATTTCCACAGTACCTGTTCTATAAATGAAATAGTTTTAAGTTTTCTTCCCTGTGTATTGAAATGAGAAGTTAATTTAAATTAATTCTATTGAACATCAACAGTCTTCTACATCTTTACATTTCAATAAAAGAGATAAAAATTTAAGATCAGTTGTGGAATAACTGTGTCTCCCAATATTCTCTAGCCGCTCCACACTTTTCTTTTTCCCTCTTTTTTGCCTTTCAGTGCAACACAGCAAAGGCCAATGGTGACCACATGAAGAATTTAAGTTGAAGAAATAGGTATTAAAGGCACAGGTCTTACTAGAATCTCATGGTCAAAAGACAAAAAGTTTGCACACACAAAAGAGGTTGCTTAGTTAAAAAGAATAAGAAAGACATATACACTTTGATTCTTACTTGGAGGATGTAATATCAATGACATATTTCAGTGGCACAGAAGTGGTGACACCAATAGGACAGACCTAATAAAGGGTCACAGGTAGGCTTACCATACAGGAGCTTAATCTCACATCCCCACCAACGCTGTTAACAAGATGCTTACAGGGACACTTGAAATTGATTCCCTCCCCTTCTGTCACATGCACCACATGAAAAATATGCTTGTGCTTGATTCCCAGTCTGAACATATTAGTTACTCTAAAGCAGCTCTTCACAATAAAATATTAACTAATTTTTGGCATCTTGAATTATGGTGAGAATCAGATACTGTAATGTTTCCCAGATGTAGTTCCATATGTCTGATGAAAAGTGCAAATAAATAGCTAAAACTGTTTGCTACTAGAAAAAAAAATTTAAAAAACTGCTGAGAGTGCATCTTCATGTATGGTTTTAGAGAAAAAAAAAGAAGTGGAGAAAAAATGTAAAAGAACATAATGGTTTAGAAAAATCAGTACACGATATAGTGATTTGGGAAGAAACTGTTCAAGATACAAACTGTGATAGAAAAAGAGAAAGGAAGGAAAAGAAAAGGAAGAAAATATATTTATATAGAAGATATACAACTAGTTTCTCTTAGTGCATTGAAAGATAGGTTTATGCTAACATTGTTTGAAGAAGATATGATGCCCATATTTGTTCTGTGAGTAATTACTATGAAGAAAAAATACAGAATGTATTAAGCATTGTAACTGTCCTACTAAACTGTTTTGAATCTCTATTTGATTATTATTTTTAATGCTTTCTCTCTAAAAAATCAGCCAACTGAGTATCACACTAATTTCAGTTGAATTTATCTTGTCCAGTTTTTTCAGCTGACAAAATATCTGAAGGATTCCTAATGATTTAATGATGAAGTAGATAGTACAAAATGCCCATCTATTTTATTTTTTTATTTTTTGCATTCCAGGAAATAAAACCAGGGTATGGTACAGTGAGAGGCTCACACTTGGGAGCCTCTACTTTCCTCTTCATTGTGGGGTTCCAGAGCCACAACCTCGTATGCATTTATTTTTTCAGCAGATTAAAGCACACTGCCTTTCATTAACTTTGTTTACAAGCAGTGACATTTTTAAAGTAGTCATTGGGAATTCAAAATTTCTGATATTATAAAATACTACATTTTGAAACAAGCTCTAGTGAATATTTTCTTTCTGATGTTGCTATTAGTTTTCTGATTTTCTGCATAGAATTCAATCTTCTAATTCCATTTATTCTAGCCATTCTTCAAATTCTTAGCAGTCTTACTAAGTAGGGAAATAACTTTCACTACTAATAGAGCTGAAAAGTTGAAAATAGCTGAAAAAATATGTCCAAAAGATGTCCTAAAGATCATATACTAAAACCAATACATGGAAAACATCTTTTAGTTTCATTTAAGCTTATTCTATTCTTCATTTAACTATATCTGAATGATTTCTAAGTATTTCCTGACTAGTAAACAGCGCTAACCTAAATTAATCCTTCACAAAATAAGAATAACACAATTTTTTGAGTATTATAAGAAAACACATAGCTACTGTCTTTGTAACTAATGTGATCTCTTATTTCATAGTGACTTTTAGATATATGGGGAAATGTTAGGAGTGCTGTAGGTGGTGACCTGAGAGCTGACAACTTGATTTTCGAAAGAAGAAAAAGAAAAATTGTAAACCAG
>NW_004524711.1:161006-167021 GCF_000260255.1 Octodon degus | reverse complement strand
TTCTCCTTTCCCCATTCTAGTCTTTTTTTCCTTTATAAAAGAAGATAAATACAACAATGAAACCACATTTCAAAACAAGTTATTAGTGCAGTTACAAGAGTTGATTCTCTGTGTATTGTTGTCCCAGTAATTATTTACAGTAGAAAATATAGGCATGATAAGTCATGTTTTTTATAGGGTCAAGAAAATACAACGGGCTGGCCAAATAGCTCAGCGAATTATAGTGCCTGCTTAGGCAGACTCAGGGGCAGGGGTTTGATCACCAGGCCTTCTGTGGT
Source organism: Octodon degus (assembly GCF_000260255.1). Classification (NCBI taxonomy): domain Eukaryota; kingdom Metazoa; phylum Chordata; class Mammalia; order Rodentia; family Octodontidae; genus Octodon; species Octodon degus. The sequence goes on along the minus strand of NW_004524711.1, from coordinate 166,743 downwards.
GCCCCCCCCCGGGGGGGTTAATCTGAGAAGGCAATTGAGACTGGACATGGTAGTGCAGGCCTGTAATCCCAGCTCTTGGGAGGTGGTAAACAGGCAGATCACTATGAGTCCGGTCTATACAGTGAAACCCTGTAGACCCTGTATATTCTTGATCTAAATACAAGAAAAGAAAAGAATTATACACAAATTAAATTATTTCAAATATATAGTGTACGTCGAATGTCCCTAACATTTGAAATCCAAGGTTTTCTAGGATCTGAAACACTGGGAGTACTTACATGACACCCAAATTAGAAAATTTTGTACCTAATCTCATGTGATGGGATGTATGTAACCAAACTATGGACATTCTAACACTATATTTAAGATTACCTTCAGGTGGCAAACATTGGAAACAAAGTACGTGGGCCTGCGGACAAGAAGTGCAAGCCTAATTTCTGCTTATATCCACCCACAGTGGCACAGGTTTTCTTCTGAGCTCCACCTCTGGTCAGATCAGCTTCTGTGTCACAGTCTCCTAGGAACAGAAATCTAGGCTGTGTATTTCTCTTGAGTTTCTAACGTCCAATGACCTGAAGCCACGGCATTAATGCTAGCTCTGGGGAACAGCTGCAAATGCAGATTAACGCTAGCAGAGAGGTTTGATTGCATAGAGACCACAATAAATCATATGCTTGCACACTCCTATCAAAACCTTATCAGTGACAAGTGGCAAGTGACAGTTAATCTGCATCTGGTGGCAGGCTTTGTAGTGGCAAGTGCATTGAAGTGTGTTAATTGTGTGTTTGTATCTGGAGGCGGGTTTTATGTCAGACTCTGTCACTTAGGTAAGGCTGCAAGTAGACTTTTATTTTATTCACCATCTCCATCCTCATCTCATTTCCACACCTTATACCTGTCAGTTTTGGTAAATCCAGAAGCTAAGCATAAGCCACACTGTGAAAAAAATAATGAAGCAATACGAAATAGAGCAAAATGATTGGAGAGCTTTTTTGAAAAGAGGATGCAGGGCGTGAAGGCATGTTCCTGTAATCCCAACACTCAAAGGGCTGAAGCAGAAGAATAGACACAAGTTTGAGGCCAGCCTGTGCTACATAGTGAGTTCAAGGCCAGTCTCTACTAAATGGTGAGATCGCATCTAAAAAAAAGAAAAAAAGAAAAAAAAAAAAGAAAAGAAAAAGAAAAAAGAAAAGAAAGAAAAAGAAAGGAAGGAAGAAAGAGCAAGAAAGAAAGAAAAAGAAAGAGAAAGGAAGAAAACAAAAGGAAGAAAATGAAAGAAAGAAAAAGAGAAAGAAAGAAGAATGAAAGAAAAAAAAAGAAAGAAAGAAAGGAAATGGAGACACAATAATGAGAAAAAAGAACATTCGGAAACTGAATAAAAAGATACCTGCATTTAAGGAAAGCCACTAGGAGTACTACATAGATGATTTTCTGGACCTATTGTATAACCTTCATGCTAATCTGTTCTCAGACAAAGCCTTAAAACCTTCTAAAGGTGCTTTACCAAATGAAACCAATCATTTGCATTAAAAGAGAACATTCAGAGTTTTTCATAAGAAAAAAGTAATCTCTAAACATGAAGATGAGAAACAGGTGTTGAAGAGCCCAGCTTTATCAAGTATGTCTACGTTGACAGCACCACATAGAGTGCATAACTACATGGTTAAGGCTCAGACGCCCTTCGCCTTGGTGAAGTGTTGATCTTACCTCATGTGAAGAATGCTTGTAGTGAACTTTTAGAGGTGTCTACTCTTAAAAAGATGGCATGTGTTCCTCTTTTGGCTAGCAGTATAGCTAGAGAAATCAGAGCGCAATCCAGTTTGATAAGTCTACTAATATTGAAAATAAGGCAACAGCACTCATTTTTTTCTTTTAATTTAATTTTGAAAAGTAAAAGCACAGCAAGAACAAAAATAAGAAACAAAGAAAGAAACAGGGAAACATACAACAGTACATATGCTACAGATTTTCTAATCAAGAATATTTGATTAACAATGGTTTATACGTTATTTTATCGCCAAATCTGTTGCTCAGATTAGCAGATATAGTTATATGCCTATATTCTTGATGTATTTCAATCTCAATTTTATCTGTTCCTTAAGGAGAGAATATAACCTATATTCAAGTCTGCAGACAAAGTGGTTACATTAAGAAAACAAACTAAAATCATAGGGGTGATGAATGAACATTGAAGTGTTTGGCATGTTTCAAACATTAGAAGAAATTTGAAGACCCAGGTGCTTTTTGCTCTGAGTTGGTGCATGATAACCTGTTTCAGGTTTCAAGACAATTTATTGCTCAAAAAATTTTGAACACTATTTTTTAACCACAACTAGGAAGGAATGAATATACAACCCACTTGTACTTATAGATGAGTCAACTTTATCCATGCCAGAAGATAATCATCCACTTGAGAAACCAGATGGTTGCCTTGGAAGTGTATTTGAGGCAACTTTAAATCTCCATAGCATGTGAATTAAGACCAAAGTAGAATTTCCTGAGATTACCACAAAACCACTGAAATCCCTTCTTCTGTTTCCTACATCCTTTCTTTGTGAAGCAGGGTTTCATGCAGTGAGAACAACCACAATGTATTTATGAGGTATATTAGACATAAGAGACATTCTTTCAGTGTCAGTATCTCCCATCATACCCAGAAAGGACCATCTAGTTTCAAGGAGACAAGATCTAGGGATGCAGTGATTCTACATGATGGTAGATGGTATAATCATTTCATGATATATCACAGTGTATTGACAATAGAAATGAAATGCACAAAATTGTAATATGCATCAATCATACTAAAAATCAGCACAATTTTCTTCTATAACAACAGTCCTTGGTACCAAAAGCTTTGGGAACTACTAATATAGAGGTGATTCAATTTGTGTTTGAGAAAGGAGGGACATAGGGATATAAGATGAATGTTTTTAAAATTTTAGCTTCTTTTCTCTGTACTCTCCCCCTAAATGTGCTGGGTGTCTGGCTTTCATTAGGCTTTGTCTTCAGTTCACTCCACACACTGCTCTGAGGGATTTCTTAACATAACTGACCATGGAAATGGGCATATCTTTGTCCAAATATTTGACTTATTGAAGGATGAAACACAACTAACTAAAATGAACTTAATTGAACACTGACTCTCTTAGATCTATCAGATAAAGTCCATATTTTGAAGTAGCAGGTACAGGTATATTAGAATAATTCATATTTTTCTTTTATTTTAACTTTCAAGGGCCCAGCCAAATAGCTCAGTGGATTAAAGCACCAGCAAGCAGGCACAGGGGCCTGGAGTTTGTTACCTGGGCCCGCCGTGCTGGCCACCCCCGGGGCATGCTGAAAGGGTGATTGAGACTGGGTGCGCATCTGTAATCCCAGCTCTTGGGAGGCTATAAACAGAAGGATCACTAAAAGTCTGATCTAGTAGTGAGACCCTGAACACCCTGTAGACCCTACCCTAAGATACAAAAAACACATTAACTTTCAAAAGCCAAATATTAATGATTTTAATTAGGATAATGTAGTCAACATTGATACCATGTCTAATTTACACTAACCAATTAAAATTGATAAATAGTGAAGGATTAAATCATTGAAGTAAAATGAAATAAACTTTAAATTTTTATTCAAGAGCAAATACTTTTAGTTCAAGGGTCAGTGTAATTATTCAAATGGTGGCTCTTCTGCTTATCAGAATTATAGATTTTCATGTTTATTAGTATAAAGTTGCTGTGCATAATGATCCCATTCATCTTGAGCAATTGGCACCTGAACATAACATAATGTACATTTTCTACACTTCCACTTTCTTTTCTTTCAACAAACATTTCTCTAGCATTTGTTATTGATTGGCTACTTGATGGTACACATTCTTTTGGGCATAAGATGATCTCTCAGCATTCTTCTAAATTACATCTCTTGAATGACTAATGATGTTGAACTTTTTTCATATATTTATTTGCCATTTGTAGCTTTTCATTTTTGAAGCATATAGTCATCAGATGCCCATTTTTGAATTGGGTCTTTGAATTTTGGAGTCCAGATGTTTTTTAATTGTTTATATGTTCTAGATAACAATCCTATGTCTTAAGGAAAGTCAGCTATAATTGTCTCCCACTTCATGGGTTTTCCTTTAACTCTGTTGATGATTTTTTTATGTGCAGAAACTTTTCAAAGAGATGAGATTCCAATTTTTGATTCTTTAAAGTATTTCCTGTACAGTTTGATTCTTGTTTATAAACTCCCTAACTGCTTCTATGTCCTTAAGTATTCTACCTACTTTCTCCTCCAGAAGATTTAGTGTTTCAGTTTTAATATTTAAATCTTTAATTCACTTTGACTGTATTTTTGGGCAGGGCGACAGGTCTGGCTGTATCTTTAGTTTTCAGCATGTGGAAAGCCAGTTTTTTTCAGTAACATGTTTAGATCCTTTGTCAAAGATAAGGTGGTTGAGTGTGTTTATGGTTGTTTCTGCATCTTGTAGTTCCAATGATCTTCACGACTTTTGTTTCTTTTTCTTTTGCTAGTACAATGCTGATTTTTATCACAGAAGATTTGCAGTATAATTTCAAGTTAAGGATTGTGATACCTCCTGCCTTTCCTCTGTTACCCAGGATTGCCTTTGCTTTTCTAGGTCTACTCTGATACCAGATGCATTTTACGAAAATTTTTTCTAGTTCTCTAAAGTATATTCATGGTAATTTAATAGGGATTGAATTGAATCTGCATAACAATTTTCATTGTGTGGCCATTTTAATAATATTATTTCTTTCTCTTTAGGGGAAAGGAACATCTTTCCATTTTCTGAAATCCCCTTCAATTACTTTGTTTCAGTGTAGTATAATTTTCACAGAATAAATCTTTTCCATTCTTTGCGAGATTGATTGCAAAGTACTTGCTTTTTTTTAGTGTTATTGTGAAAGGCATGCTTTCCATTATTTATCTCTCATGCATTTGTTGTTTGTGTATAGAAATGTTATTGACTTTTGAGTGTCTAATTTGTATCCTGATATGCTACTGAATTTAACTTTTAAATCTACAAGTTTCATGGTGGAGGTTTTTGAGTTTTCTATGTATAATATCATATCTTCTGCAAATAATTGTGATTTCAATTCTTTCCTTCCAATCATTGTTCCTTTTATTTATTTCTCTTATCTAATTGTTCTGGCTAGTGTTTTCAGAACTATATTGAGCAGGAGTGGTGAAAATGGGGATCCTTGTGCTGTTCCTGATTATAAAGTGAAGGCTTTCAGTTTTCATCCATTTAGTATGTTGTTGACTTCCAGTTTCTCATAGAAGGCTTTTATTATGTTGAAGTAAAGATCATCTATTCTGATCTTCTGTAGAGTTTTTATTGCGAATAAGTGTTGGACTTTGAAAAAAGCATTTTTTGCATCCATTGAGATGATCATTTGATTTTGTTTGTGGCTCTGTTGATGTGGTGTGTTACATTTATAGGTTTGTGTATATTGAACCATTGCTGCATTCCTGGGATGAATCTTTCTTGTTTTGATGTGTAGTATGCTTGATGACGTGCTGAATTCTGTTTGCTAATGTTTTGTTGAAGACTTTCCCATCTGTGTTCATTAGGGAGATGGGCCTGTGGTTCTCCTTTTAGGTTGGGTCCTTCTATGGTTTTGCTATTAGAGTGATACTTGCTTCTAAGAATGAGTTTGGGAAAAATTGTTCCCTTTCAATTTAATTGAAGAGTTTGAGAAGAGTTGGCATTGTATCTTCT
>NW_004524711.1:158743-159756 GCF_000260255.1 Octodon degus | reverse complement strand
TGTGTGTGTGTGTGTGTGTGTGTTATCTTTTTGTAGTTTCCCGCTAAAAGTATGTAGTGACCTTCTTTACCTCATTTAATCACTAATCATTTAAAATTGACATTGTCAGCAGTGACAATAGCTGCCACTGCTTTTTTATGGGTTTCTGTTGCATAGAGCATTGTTTTCCATCCTTTGACATGCAGTCTACTAAATTATTTTTTAGTTAAATGTGTTCCTTTTATGCAGCATGTTGTTGGATTTTGTGTCTTGATTCACTCTGTCAGTACTATCCAGGAGCTTGACACTAAAAGGAAGCCACTTGACTTTTTAAAGTATCTTCATGATGGGAGTGAAGGGAATATATAAAAACTTATTCATGTTTATTGCTCCCAAAATACAGACAGAGAATGAAACTATAGCTTGATATTTCATGATGAAGAAATACAAATAGTAATACTTAATATCTTTCTAAACTATTACGCCCATCACAACTAAATACATTCATACATATCTTAAATAACTACGACAATCATATATCTACAATGATTATCATGTGCAAATAATTACCATTATCATTAACATAAATGACAAAAATCAACTGAAAGCATGTAGAACCCTGTAAAATGGCAGATCACTACAAGCACGATCTAGTAGTGAGACCCTGAACACCCTGTAGAACCTTCCCTAAAATACAAAAGAAAACAAAACAAAAACCTGACACCCAAATGAAGGAAAGAAAAGCTTATTTAGTTCACAGTTTGTGGAGCTTTCAGGCCATGCAAAGCTGTATCCAAGGCAGAGTGGTATGTGGCACAGGGCAGCAGTTTCAATGTGGTAGAATATAGCAAAAACAGCAAGAGCAAATAAGAGGAGTAGCACAAACAATGGCAGCAGACAGTAATTCAGTCTCCCTTAAGTTGCATTCAGGCTATCCACACCAGTATAGTACTTACACCCATAATCCCAATAGATTGTGAGTTAAGCACAGACTTTAGAAGTCTGCCTTATAACTGCACAGAGTAAATATATAT
>NW_004524711.1:155009-158003 GCF_000260255.1 Octodon degus | reverse complement strand
TGAGTCACAGCCATTGCTTGGCCAATGTGCTCTCTGTGAAAGCCTGAGAGAATGTTTTCTCTCCATGTGACTCTCCTTAGGCACACACTACATCATCAATCACTTTCCTCTGTGACCCATAATCTCCTTGATCAGAAAATTTGGGACACAACTGAGTTAGATGGTGTTACAGTGCAGGTTCTCATATGCCCTGCGTCCTCAAATATGCACACCAGCTTGTCATTATTCTGACTTCACAATAACAAAGTGATTTGCACATTTCCTGGAACACCTCCTTCACACCTGTTTTGTGATTTTGAAAGTTTTGAATCTTTTCATCAGTCTATTCACATTGTAATATACATCAATTTATTCTGATCATCAGGTAACTCATTGATAAAGGAGGAGGCAAGACAAGAGGATTAAGTGTTTTTTGTGGTAAGGATAAAATATTCATCTTTATACAACATTAAAATTTGTCTTGGGTGATATTTATTGCCAATTAACTAGTGTTGTTATCATTTGCCCAACGGTAAATGTTTTTGTGGTCAGTTCAACTTATAAATGTTGGAGTATTAGGATGGCTTCCCAAATTTAGGCTGGGATACAGATTATCATCAGCCTTAATTTATCAAATCAGTATGTCCCTCACAATTGGACTGTGGCTGTCATATTGAAAGATTAAGTCTCTTGTACTTAGACTGCTAATATGAATGAGCTCTTCTTCACTTTGAGACGTTTTGACTGAGAATTCCTCAGTGACTCAGGTCAATTTTCTGAGAGGTTACAACTAATTTAGATCTTACAAGTGAATACAAATATCTTAAAATGATTACTTTCATATGAAATGCTTTACTCTTGGGTTGCATTTTATTTGCTGCCCTGAAACCAATTATTTAGATTTTTTAAAAAAGTCTTTCTAAAGATTTCACAAGGTGTTGCTCCCTTGGACACCCCACTGGCAAAGACTGAGTCCTGAGAATTGCTTAATTGTTTTTTCTCTTTTTCCTATCTTTTAATCAGACCACAATTTCTCTCCCCATGATTCCTCTGTTTCTTTTTTTTTTTTTCGTGGAACTGTGTGAAAACATTTAATCAAAATCCTTTGCAATTTTAAACAAATTAAAACTTTTATTCATATTGAATTCTCTTTTATGTAGTTTTTTCCATATATAAAGTGATCTTATCAAAAACCTAACTCATACTACAATTCAAAAACAATATATTAGAGAACTAATACTTCACTTACTTATTCCTGTCAATATTAATTTTCTGTGATTAAATATGTACTCTAATGGCTTTTCCAAATATTGATTTTATACTTTTATGAAATTTATCATGAATGTATATAAATTATAGTAATTTTCATTGGTTTCTCTCCAGAAAAAAATCTACACTAAGCAAGGTGAGAAGGGAATAGGAAAGCAATATTTGCTCAGGACTGTTAGAACAAGGGTGGGAGATTTAGCTCAATTATCTTACAAGATGGAGAGGTTTCTTCTATTTCTGTTTTTGTTTTATATTTACAGATTTTTCATTAGTACATTTGTAGCACATAGGGTTACATTTAATATGAGGAGTTGATTGTACATAACCCATCTGAACATTTTTTTTGTCTCCTACACCTTGTATGCCTTCCTTTCGACTCTTGGTGCCATTTTCAAATGCTCTATTTCTATATTTTCCAGTTCTGTTTTCCATGTCCTTTCCTGCCCTTCCCTCCACTTCTTGATCCCCATCCATTTAAAAAAGTTCTCCCCATATTTTATTATCTGTCTTGTACTTTGCTCTTCATTTATACTGAATGGAGATCTTTTATAAAAGAAACTACATGACAATTAAGCTTATTTGTCTGACTTATTTTTCTTAATATGGGCTCAAGGCCCACCCAGGTACCTACAAATGCCTCAAGTTTATCTTTTTTGATGAAAGAATAGAACTTCATTGTGTGTAAATAATACATTTTCTTTTTCATTCATTGACTGAAGGTAATATTAGCCATGTTCAAGATTTGGGTATTATAAAGTGTGCTGCTATAATTATAGGTATGTATCAAATTAAAAAGTTTCTTCAAAGCAAAGGAAATTATAGGGTGAAGAGACAACACATAGGATGGGAAATAAACATTTTCCAGCTATTCCTTGGGCAAAGGACTAGACAATGTAAAAAATCTCAAAATATTAGGCCTCTGAAAAGAAAAGATCCAGTAAATAAGTGGACAACTGAATGTATAGACACTTATCAGAAGAAATAAAAAAGTCCAATAAATACCTAAAAATATCCAGCATCACTATCTATTAGAGAAATACAAAGTAGAACAACAATGAGACACCATCTTACTTCAGAAAGAATGGCCATCCTCAAAAAAAAAAACCAAGTAATATCATATTTTGGCAAGGCAGCAGGGGAAAAGAAACCCTGCCACATTTTTGAGTGGAAAGTAAGTTATTAAAACCTGTGTGGAAATCAATATGGAGATTCATAAATAATACCAAAGCTAGAGATTCCATTTAAGGCAGCTGTTCACTTTCTAGGTAACTTTCTGGAACACTTAAGTCAGCAGAGAGTTATATGTTGTTTTGAGAAGGAGTAATTGCATAGGAGGGCCACAAAAACTAACTCAAGGTCATGCTGAGACTAACATTGAGGTCATCTTAGTGAATTCCGAATGTCAATAAAATTTTAAAAAATTATTGAAGTGCTGGCCAAATAGCTCAGCTGATTAAAGCACCTGCAAGCAAGCACAGGGGTCAGGGGTTGCTATGCTCCAGGCCTGTTGTGCCAGCCTTGTCCCCAGGGCCTGCTGAGATGGCAAGTGTGGCTGGGTGTGGTTGTGCAGGCCTGTAATCCCGCTCTTGGGAGGCTGTAAACTGTCAGATCACTATGAGTCCAATCTAGTAGTGAGACCCTTCCCTAAAAATTGAAATAAATAAATAAATAAATTAAATAAAATGCTATCCCTGAGCATGGAGTTGGAAAAATTTGTTATTTGGACTCTAAGGGCTAGTAAATGTT
>NW_004524711.1:150907-154909 GCF_000260255.1 Octodon degus | reverse complement strand
AAAAAAAAATCAGGGCCAGGGAGATGACTCAGTAGAATAAGTGCTTGCCTGGAAAGTGCAAGGGTCTCAGTTCAATCTCCAGTTCTGCGACAAAAAAAAAAAAGAAAAGTGAAGTTCTCATTTTTGGAGAAAATAATTCTTGCATATTTTAGAGAAATCAGTAACTTGAGTAAGTCCCCAAGCCATAACCACACTGTTAATTAAAACTTATAACACTTTTACTGTTTAAACTCACAATGCAATTTGGCAAGTATTCCTAGCTTTCCCAGGATGAAGCTTCACCCTATTTTATTTGTTCATGTTAAAATAGTAAAAATGTACAAAGCCTAACCTAGTTTAATAGAAAAGAAACAAAAGAAAATTAGTATCTTGAAATAGGCATATAACACAAAGTCTAACAAATAGAAATGTTCCTGCACTTGAAGCAAGGACTTTTGGCAGAAAAAGTAGAAACTCTGAAACTTTAAATACTGCCAGTCACTTCAGTGAAACACATTGACCTCCTCTTCTGACTTTGGAGTCTCTGTACGTCTGCAGGCAGCAGTACACGGAGCTGATAGCTGCAGTCTAAGCTACAGACTGACACTTTCTGCAGCTGCAGTCAAGAGTGAGTTATTTCAATCTGTGCCAGTGTGGCCGGAAAATTTACCTTTACATGTCTGGAACTCGATTTCAGGCTGTCATGACACACAACACTGTGCTTGCTTCTTCATGATCCAGAGCATCAAAGTATTGCGGTACCTCAAGTTTCTAGCCTCACAAACAGTAGTTAAAGCCAAATTTTAGAAGCAAGAAACTCCTCCATATCCTCTTAGGAAAATGAATCAACAAATAGATGAATGTAAGTAGAGCTGTTTCCTTTTATTTACCATAGCTTCAAAGCTTCAACATCTTGAGAATATTAAAAGGTTGATTGAGATTATCCTACTGCTTTCCTTGCACAGCTTTTGTAGAGGAAGTACTGCAACATGCTAAGCAGTACATATAAGAGATAATGTAGTTCTGCCCAAAAAAGATAATGTAAAATTATATATTCATTAAGCTAAGTATTTAGTTTAAAGTTACTGCTTGGATTAATCTTGGTTTTTTGGTTTTTTGTTCAAATTGATGTCCTTTAATATGGATTGCTATACAGCTACTTTCTCTTAGTTCAATGAGAAGAAAGATTTGTACTAATAGTGTTTAGACAAGGTATCATGTCTGCATCTTGTATTATGAATAACTACTATGAAGACAACAATATGCAATGTATTAATTATTGTAACTCTTACTAAACTGTTTTAAAACTGTCTCAATGGTATTTCTTTTTCAATAAAATTAATATAAAAGTGGATGCCTTTTTAATGTTAAGGGAAATTAATAAGGAGGCCTTATGGTCCATGAGTAAATGAACAAACTTCAATTAACATTATGAAACTATGTGCACAGTTCTCTAGATGTGGGTATTTCTGCACTTATTTAAGATATTTTCAAGCATTCACACATTTTTCAAGGGATGAATATTTTTGAAAGGGACCTGCAGAAGTAAGTGACTGGTGCTGACATGTGTGTGGCATGGTAATGGGCTGAATAAAACAAATGGAGAAACACGTACACACAGAGACACACATACTTACACGTATACATGAATTCATGTTGCCCATGAACCGGAGACGTTACTGTTGGTTTGATAGTCCATCTCCATGTGTCTAGATCAATCTGAGAAGGCTATGGTGGGTTGATGACCAACTTGTCACCTCCAGCTGCACTGAACTAGCATGATGCTTGGTGGGTCCCACCTGAGGACTGTTGCTGGCAGCACAAGAGGCTGAAGTAGGGAAGCAGTCAGCGGCTATTATGAAAGCTGTTTGGAGAAGCTATAGGAGCTGTTGAAAGCTGCTGGCTCCTTTGGGCTATTCTGTTGGAGGATCTTGTCATTCTGACTTTCATGGTGAACTTGGCTGTTCTCAATGGAGGAGGAGCATAGCACCTCGCTGTCACTGCAAATGGTTGCAGTTCACTCGGTGGCAGATATGGTCCTCACCTTGAGCATCACTTCCTGGCTCCAAAGAGGAATATGGTACACAGCTCAGTCTCCTGAAGGAGCTTGTCCCATTGCCCTTCCTGATGGGAACTCAGCTTTTGCATCACCAGAAGAACTCAGGACACCACTGCTGCTGAGGACAGCTGTAGTTCTTTTTAGGGGAGCTCTGGTTCTTACCTTAACTTTGCTTCTTGGCTCCAGTGCTGAGTGAGCCTGCTGGGACAGATCCCTCATTCTGCTGGTGCAGACGTTCTAGCTTCTATCACTGACCTTTGGGCCTTTCCAGTACAGATCCATGAAGTAAGTCTTCTTGAGACATTGTCACGAACTATAGGAATGCAGTTAGAGAAAGACACTGTTATGGACTCTAGGCCTTCAGCTGCACTCACGCAGGCTATTATTGCAGGATCCAGGCCCTCACTTGGATTCTTTGGTCTTTAGTATATGAACAGACTTCCTGAATCTTTGTGTATGATTCTTCTGGTGATTCATTATAAATAATCTTACAAGTCATTTATGCAAAAAAAAAAACATACTTTTAAGTGAAATGAATCAGAACCTCATGTGCAAACATCACATTGTCCTTAGTGTGAGAACCTGAAAGAGAAAATGGAATCTGAAGGGTATAGTAGATACTGGGAAAAGGGAATGAACTTATTCAAAAGGAAAGAGTTACTGAGTTGAGGAGAAAAGCAGGAGAGGGAGTAGGGGAGCAACATTTATCTATGTATGCAAGCAGGATGGTTTGTACAACTGTACTGTGGATTTCTGCTTGCCTATGGAAAATGGAGAAGATAATGCTGGATGTGTTTTATCTACTTTTTTCAACTGTTTCTCCCTTTCTCCTACTACTTTGTTATGTATTTCTTTCTTTTTTTCTTTGTTCTTCAAATTTTGCATGCATATGTCTGATAATATAAAATACTAATAAAAAGGTGCAGCACAATTAAAAGGGAAGTGAGAATATGAATAACTGGAAGACAACACTATGCATTACAACAAATACTGTGAAATTCATGTTACTTTATTGTGAAACACTATCACTTGTAAGTTTTCTGTTTTAAAATTATTTTGTATTTTCCTTATAAAATAAAATAAATATGATGAATATGTGTTCTGCATTGCATTTTTCCCCTTGCAAGATCTCCAAACCATGAAAAAGTTTCTGGAGCCTAACATAAGGAAGCTGATTCTAAACTTATTCTGCACAATAGGTTTGAATCCAGAGTGGTTCCCCTCACCAAAAGGAATTTTCAGGCCAGCCCTCCACTTATTTCGAAAAAAAAGATTGCTATAAGAAAACCAAAATAAATTCACAAGAGTATTTTCTACAGGAAAGACACTAACCTGATTTTATTAGTACAGTATCACAGATATGCCTACCAGCTGAGGTAGTTATCATTCATAACACTAACATGAGGAAATATGCAACCAATTGATGACAATTATGGCATGAAGAAGAAAACAAAGAAACTTAAGAGTAAGAAATTCTATGAGATCAGGAATAGGCCAAGGTATCAATATTTGTACAAAACTCTTAGGTGAATACAAGAGTCTGCCAAATATGTGCAAACTTCTTTGGAAGAAAATATCTCCAATGTGGGCTAACACTGCACTCAGCATGGCTACACTGTGGAGGGCACCTCCCCACTCCAGGCTCTGAGCTCTCTTTCCTTGGAATATGTGCTTTCATCCACAAGCCATCGCCACAGAATGTGCTGGTAGGAAGTGGAGCCCAGAGGACCAGGTGGCCAGGTGGGCCAGGTGGGTCCCTAGGACGATGGCTGTGGAGACCACATCGCTTGGTGGCACTCTTCTCTGTTCTGTCTTCTAGGGTGACATGAGTGAGCTTGCTTGCTCCACTACAACTTTCTACCAAAATAGCTAATAGAACCTCGGTTGTAGCAGTATACCCAAGAGTATTTTTTTTAATCAGTAGAATTTCAAATACACCTCTCAAATATCTGGCTTGACTCTTT
>NW_004524711.1:145523-150507 GCF_000260255.1 Octodon degus | reverse complement strand
TATTTTCCAAATTAAATAAGAAATGCAGTTGAGCATGATGGTACACAGCTGTAATTCAGCACTTGAGGTTGAGGCAGGAAGATTGTCCAGAGTTAGAGGCCAGCCTGGGATGCATAGTGAGGTTTGCCCTTTGGTATATTGTATGAAGTTAAACAATAAAGACCAGGCAATTATATTCAACAATGATATGCTTGATTCTCTTAAGCTATAAGATGTTATAATGTGGCAAGGATGACTGAATGGAGGCTGTCTTGAATATTGTAGGACATTTTAACAATATCTTTGGTTTCTACATAATTAATGTTTCCTTTACTTTTCACAAAATGCAAAATAATTTTAAGGGCACAGTGTACTTAATGAATTGAGTCACTTTAATAGAAGAGGTGTTATGTCAACATTTTCATGTGGGTTAACTCATTAAACTCCAAGCATAATTTCTGAGGTAGATATGACAATCACATCTATTGATTTAAATGTAAGAGAACTGAGATGTGAAGTGTTTAAGTTGCTTGTCCTTGGCTGTATCTGTAGCAAGAGAGCAAGTTGAGAAAAACCTTCACTGACAGCATCTTGATTCCACACCATGAGTTCTTAAACACCTATGTTCTTTAAAATCATATGCCTATTTGCAAAGGTAATAAGACTTTTCTGGCACCAACATTAAATCCCTTAATTCTTTACAGAAATTAGTAACTGTCTACTTGTTCTAAATTGTGGACTACCATCAAGGAAGCGGAAGAAAAAAATTTAAAGCACTAATTATAACTTACATTTCTGAATGTAGAAAAAAATAGCAAAATTGAAGTTCTTCAGTCTTGCATATGTAGGTATCTTATGTTTCTGTGGCTATTGATTTTTGTTCCATGGATAGAAAATGTGTTAGGACACGAAACAGAATGAAACTGTTCAAAGTCATACCACAGTTTCCTCATTAAGTTTGAAGAACTATGTACTCTTTTTGCATTATGCACCAAACATGCAGGAAACAATGCAATCCAAGCTACAAAACAAAAACATTGCCTTCCTCCATTAGTTGTGCTAGGGGCCAGGGAGATGGCTCAGTGGAATAAGGGCTTCCCTTGGAAGTGCAAGGGCCTGAGTTCAATCCCCGGTTCCACAAAAAAAAAAAAATTAGTTATGCTTTCCTATTTTCTGGTCCTTGTCTATTCCTGTACTTGATCAGATCATGTGCTACAGAAAAACTGTCATCATCCTTAACAAGTTACCATGTGCTTAGTTTGCTAATGCCTAGCAAATAAAATAACAGATGTCTACTACATGTCTCAAGGTGTTTACAATAAACTATTATATTTTGTTTCAAACTTATATTGTACTTAATTATACATCATACTTTGTTTTGTACCTATAACTGCTCTTTGAATTACCTGACATTTGTGGACTCCTGTTACTTTCTTTGTGTACTGAAAAATAATATTTTCATCTGTAACTGTTGAGATAGTTCAATATACAAAAGTTTAATTTGGTTAAAGCCAGTTTTTGAAATTAGTCTTATAAATTCAGTTGCAAGAATAAGAGGCAGCTGAAGAGGCTGCAGGTTCAGGTGAATGGATTCAGCTTTTTGGTCTACACTGCTGCATGGCCACATCTAACAAATTAAGTACTAAAGAAAACAGTATATGTGGACACATTTCAGACTAATCCATTAGACTCTCACTCTTTGTATTTGATCCTTGACTAAGTTTAATTCTTCAGAAGTTTTGAAAAATGTAGAACTGCAGTCAACAAATAAATAAATAAATAAACTCTTTGTATTTGATCCTTGACTAAGTTTAATTCTTCAGAAGTTTTGAAAAATGTAGAACTGCAGTCAACATTCCAAAAATAAAACAAAAATATTTTTTATAATTTTATTTTGAAGAATAAAAACAGGAGCAAGAAAAACAAAAGGAAAGACAGAAGCAGGGTAACATATCACAATACATACATTACAGATTTTCAAAACAAGAATAGCTAATTAACAGTGATTGATAAATTATCTATTTTAACATCAAATTTGTTGCTCAGATTAACAGATATAGTTATGTAAGATGGGAAATATGATTGAATATTACCTCATGCTTTCAAGAAATCTTAAATTTTTGTTCTCTCTCATTTTCTTTTATTACCTTTAAAAAATTAAAGAGAGTATAGTAGTAATTGATATGACATTACAAATGGTACACATTTAGAAGACCAAAATGACAGGTATTTCAATAATGCTTTTAGTATTACAAATTGCTGTCCTCAATGTGGTTGCTTAGCTCACAGATATCAGCCTAGAGAGTTAGTCATGGTGAGATTTCTACCCATTAACTGCTATTTTTATTTTGAAAAATCTGATGGAAATTCTTAGGACAATTGACTTGTCCATCTTGTATAGATGCCTGTACGGTTTCGTGCCTACTTTGTTACCTTTTCTTCTTTCTTTCTCTCTTCATTGTTTAATCCTTCAGTTTTGTTTCTTGCCATTTTACTGTGTCTGCTATACTTTTCAGTTTTTAATTCTTCTTTTGAGTTCTTATACTAGGGAGACAATATGATATTTACACATGTGGGTCTGGTTTAATTCACTTATGAGTATAGCCTCAAGTTGCATCCACTTACCTATGAAGGCTTCGAGTTTGTTTTTCTTTATAGCTGAGTAATACTCCATTGTAAACAACACCACATCTTTTTCATGTATTCCTAATAAAAATTTGCTTTTAATAATATAATTGGGGATGAGCCTCACTATATTCCAGTTCCAGCAGAAGAGTTATAAATCCTTTTTCCCTTATAGAGTGATTCTGGCTCCCCCAGGATATCCGAAGGAGACAGCAATTAAAAGCAGCATAGAGACTTGTACAGTCGTAACTGCAAAGATATGTAAGTTTTCATAAAAGTAGTAGTTACACTGTGCAGGTGGTGATAAATGAGGAACTATAAATTCAGAAAACATTAATAGTAAATAGAACCAATGAATGGTTCACACAGAAGGGTGGGAATCATATTCTTTATATTTTTCCAAAAATGAAATCCCTATATTTAGTTGATTAGAAGTTTAGAGAGCCTAATTCTTCAAAGAAATAAATTCATAATCAAAGGCCTTCTAGCATTGTCTATGTTAATATGTTATCAATAAATTATTTTACTGAGCGTATGTATTACTATTAGCTTGTGTATTTCTTTGCCATTATTTTATAAAATTACCCACATAAGAAGAAAAATTATAGTCTATTTTTCCTGTAATGTTTCCAACACAGTATGGTATGTTTTTCCTAATCTTTTGTGATCGTCATTTTTAAATATGCATATGTGAAAGACTATCCTGTGTTTCAAATGACATATGTAATTTGATGAGTAATATTCTCTTTATCAAGTATCTTCTTGGTCAAAATAAGTTGTTCTTGGGTCCACTGCAATTTTTTATCAGTATGTCTTTCCAAACTAAATATTCAGTAAATTTATCCTCCTTAATTATTATGAAAGTGATAGTTTCTGATACAAAGTAGGACAATTAGCAATGTTAATAATTGACATGTTGAAGGATCTATTTACCACTTATCTTCTCTTTATATTTGTGACTACAGTGGAAAGCACAAGTTAGAGAGACAGATGCTTCATCTCTTATAAAAATGCTTTCCCCTCATGTAAATTTGGAGACACTAGCCAATACTCTAGCCATGACAGCTCTTCCAAACTAAATAAAAGAGTGCAGAGACAATTCCTAGCACACTTTTTGAAATACAGTTGGCACTGAAAAGTTGTGAATGTGTGTTTCTTTATTAAAGAGAAGCAAAAAACACACATTCTAAAAGATTTTACCTCAGCCATGTGCTTTGTGTACCCTTTTCAAAAGCCTGCTCTATACACAAGCAACCATTCTTCATATAGAAGAGTAGATGCTTATTTCACGTGTTCTTTTATAAGGAACTGTATTTCAGGCTTCAGCTGGCCACAAGAGGAATTTTTCAATAAATCTTCAATTTTGAATACTAAGAAAATGAGTAAAATAAAAATGCATTGAATACCACAGTTCTCCTTTAAAATTTCAGACTTTAGAAACCCGAGATGAAGTATAGTTCTCCAACTTGGAAGCCAAATTTATACTTCCCTTGTGTGCCTTAAAAGTTTCTTTTCAAACCTTGAATACTCACATCTTAAGAACTAAGTCCAGGGATCAAACCGTTTTGAGATGCATTGGTTTTCCCAAGAATAATCTATTTGACTCTCTAGGTAGAGATGTAAGTGTCTAAAGCAAAGTGTATCAATCATTTACAGAATACTGTTACAAGTAGGAAGTTACACATAATGACTACAATTTAAATTATACAAATTAATTTTTTATATAAATTTACCTAAATAATAACAGAGGATTTCTATATTACATACAATTCTGTTGGGAATATTAATAATTAAAAATGCTTCTATTTGCTCAATGGCCTTATTAAATACATATTTCATTTCTGTGTTTAATGTAAGCTGCACACTCTTCTGAGATTAGCATATTTTAGTATTGCATTATCTCTTCTACTAGTCATTAGAATAACAGTAAAATAGCAAATTTAGGCCAAAAAAATCTGTCATAGTCTTTTTTTTTTTCAAACAGAGCAAACAAAATCATCTTTACGTATACTTATAAAAACAAGAAAAATATTTTCTAATTTTTAAACTTGCAATATTACTTTGAGATGAAATGAGATTTGAAGCCACTGATTATCACAACCTCCTTTGAAAACAGGCAAAGCACACAGAAGTTTGTGCTGGAACTGTGTATTTCAGATTTTCGTTACTATGACATTCTAACAACACAAGTGACATGCTTCTTCAGCTTAAATTACTGATAAAGCACAAGTAAAACCTTGGAAGATGCAATTAGGCCCAGTACATAACGAGTAAAATGGAAATACAAAATTGTGAATAAGACTGAACCACAGAATTAATGGGGTTTGGGCTGAGAAATGGAGAGAGAAAATATTGTTTTGTTTCATTCACGGTATAAAAG
>NW_004524711.1:142094-144178 GCF_000260255.1 Octodon degus | reverse complement strand
TGGTGCTGGGGGATTGAACCGCGGTCCCTGATGCTTTGCCAAGCTTGTTCTAAGTAGGTGCCTTAGACCACTGAGCCATCTCTCCAGCCCCCAATTCTTGTTCAAATAATAGATGATGAACTAAGAGCTTCCCTATATATATATATTTAGTAATGGTATGGAAAGATTGGAAGAAAACCAGTTTTGAAGAAGTGATGGTTGAATGTTTTGCCATCCTCAGATTGCAAAGCAAATTAAAATTTCCAAACACTGTAAGTGAATGAATGAAAGAACATCAGGATTAAGAAGGAAATTATCAAAAAATCCCAAAATAAATTGAGAACAGGGCCACAAAAAATATAAAAATTTGGAATGAAAGTAGATTTGTTACTAGTAATAACTGTTTCAGGGCTAGCCAAATAGTTCAGCGGATTAAAGCACCTGTGAGCAGGCTCAGGGGACAGGGGTTTGATCCCCAGGCCTGCTGTGCTGGCCCCGCCCCTGAGCTGTGCTGAGATGGCAAGAGAGACTGAGTGTGGTGGCACATGCCTGTAATCCCAGCTCTTGGGAGGCTGCTAACAGGTGGATCACTATGAGTCTGATCTAGTAATGAGACCTTGAGCACTCTGTAGATCCTTCCCTAAAATACAAATGATAATAATAATAATAATAATAATAATAATAATTGATTCTTTGAAACACTGTACAAGTATACCTTATGTAATCATCATGTAATTCAAACACACTAATAAAAATTTAAAAAAAATTAAAATAAAAGTATTTGCATATGGAGAAGGATTTATCTGAAAAAAGAATTTTATACTCAACCGATCTATTAGCTAAGAATAAGAACCAATAGTGACATTTTCACCCAAAATCTGCAGTGTTCTACCTTCAGTTTCACAGTAACAGTGAGGTGTATTTATTAAATAATGTAGACATGTATACTCCAACCCACTTAAGTCAGTTATTTAGAAAAATAACCTTCTGAGGCCATTTCTGCTTATCTTATTTTATGGATGAGCAAGAGCACATTATGGCACAAATGATAATATATACAATATATTATTAAGCTACAATTGAGATAGACATACGAATTGCATAGGAAAATTCTTTCTCAGCTACAATATTTTATCAAAACCTCTGACATAAAGCCTCAAAGAAAAAGAGTAAAGAAGACCATATGTATTAGCTGTATAAGCACATACAGAAATACCTAGAGATTTAAAGCAATAGTAAGAGCGAATACTAAAATTATTCCATGTCATCGGGAATCTTAACTGAAAAGTATTGAATGTTTTATAAAATTATGCACTTTGAGAAAGGCTCAATACAAACTTAAAATTGTCTCCATTAGTCAGGACTCCTGCAGGAAATAAAAAGATATCAAATATACAATATTAAAGAGAATTTAATGAAACACCTTTTCTCAGGTCTGTGAACATAGTGAGACTAACCAACCAGAATGGAGGCGGCCCTAGCAACTGGACACCTAGGAATCTGTTAACACTGATGAGCCCGCAGGTGGAAGGAAAGCCTCATGCTCCCTCAGTACGCAGCGTTTGTGCAGGAGGAGCAGAGCCGAAAACACCACGACGAGAACAGAGAGAATTAAGCACCAGAAACAGTGGAGGTTTGAGATGCCTCAGAACCGGATCAGACATAATAATCTTTAGAAATTAATTTGGTTAATAAGCTTGTTCCTGGTTTTCTTAGCAACAAAATTTAGGGTTATGATTTTATAGACAAATTTGAAAGTATATTCAAAGCAAATAATTTTATATAAATGGACTAGAAATGAAAGCTATCCAACTCGGTTTTATTGTTTCCATAAAACCTTTAATGTAAAACTAGACAAGATAATAAAAGAAAAGACAATTGCATGAATCAAACTTAGTTTGTATTCACTATTTTATTTTCTGGATTGAAAAAACTGGTAACCTGTCCTAAATGCAAAAAAAAAAAAAAAAAAAAGGAAGAATACCTCTTAGCAAAATTAATGGAAACACAATGGTAGGATAAATCACCTACACTTAAGACAAAATCATATCCAACCTTTTTAGAAACCGTATAATCAAAGGGAAGTGTAAGGAAACATTTAAAAT
>NW_004524711.1:140282-141474 GCF_000260255.1 Octodon degus | reverse complement strand
TACTTTTTAAAAAGGAGAATAAAAAATTAGAAAAAATAATCCAACAATGGCTGTTTTAGTCTCGTTTATTTTTAAATGTATTTAGTACAGGGTCTTCAGGGTCTCACTACACAGATCGGAACTCCTAGTGATCCTTTCTGGTTTTCAGCCTCCCAAGAGCTGGAATTACAGGCGTGTGCCCCTGCACCCAGTCTCTATTGCTGTCTCAGCACGCTCCGGGGGTGGGGCGTATATAACAGGCCTGTATTTGAACCCCCGATCCCTGCGTTTATCCTAAGCAGTACTTTAATCCACTGAGCTATCTCTCTGTCCCTTAACAATAGTTGCTATGTTTCATAATGTCTTCAAGTGAGTTGTTCAGACTACAAGCATAAGAACTTAAAATTGGTTTTAAAAAATATAAAAATTAAGGAGAGAAAAAATTTAAGCATTAACTTGTCCTTTCAATAGACCAACAGATATCGAAGTAGTTATGTAAGATATCATATATATCTATAACTATATATCTATATCAATACCTATATCTTTTTCCTTTCCTTCTTACTTTTCTTCTTTCCCACATTCCAGTTGTTCTTTTCTTTTGAAGCTTCTTTCCCATTCAGAGTATCCATTATACTTACCTCCTTAGTGTAAGAACCTGACTTAATGGGAATTTTAGAAAAGAAGAAATAATTCCTCTCTAGAAAACAGAGGCTAAATTAAATCCAAAGCAAGAAGACGAAACGATCAAAATCAGATAAAAGTTAATAACATTGAAAAAATAAAGAAGTAGAAGTAAATCAATAGTATCAAAATCTGGCTAATTGAAATTATTAATATAACATATCACTACCCAGCCTATGCAAAAGAAAAGAGAATGCAGGGTACCATGAAAATGAAAAAGTGACTTCATGATAGATTCTGTGGACTATAAAAAGATCAGTAGAGACTATTATGAATAGTTCTGTTTCCAGATTTGATGATACAGATGAAATTAATAAATCTGCTTCAAGTGTAGCTTACCAAAACCCACCAAAGAAATTATAACTATTCTATCTAAGTCTACTATCATTAATAAAGTAGAAACAATAGCAATTTTCTCCAAAACCTGCAAGCCTAAACGGATTCAGTGGTAAATTTAACCAACATTTAAAGATAAAATTATTATTCTCTACAATCTTTCTTTGAAGATGGAATCAAACAAAATATCCCT
>NW_004524711.1:137754-139822 GCF_000260255.1 Octodon degus | reverse complement strand
ACACACTCCTGTAGCTGAAATCAAACTTGGTGAGAAAGTCAACTCTATCCCACTAAGATCAAGAATACCTAATTTCTCTCAGCACTGCTGTCAGTACCACACTACAAGTCCTTACTCTCTAAGACAACTGAAGACAAGAGAAGGAAATGGAAGATACACACATTGGGGGAGATTGGAAAGGAAGAACTGAAACTCTGTCTGTTGGAAAATTAAATAATTATATATAAAGAAGCCGTAGGCAAAAAGTCAAGAACAGTGATTACTGCAAGAATGAAGGATACAACTGATCATCTAAAATAAACAAAGAGTTCTAACATTCAACAGTAAGGCAATAAACATCATAAAATGGGGCATATATAATCAGTCTGCAAGCAGTTTGTACATTACCAGACTACTCATCAATTAAGATTTTTTTTAATTTTTATAATATTGTATTAATTTTTCCAAAGGAAAATAAAATTTTAAAATGAAGACCAATGAGATATTTACTGTTTGGCTGGTATTGAAGACAGAGTAGTTAAAATGGGAAAAGTGCTTCTCCCTGCTGGAAACTAGTGCTCAGACAAATTGAATCTTGAAGCAGGAGATGGGCAATTTCATCTTCTGAGGCTTTCAAAAACTGTTGTCTCCTATCATTGCCAAGACAGGCCCGTTTGCTTTTGCGGTAGTGCTAGCAGTGGTAGGACCAGCAAAGCTGAGAAGAAGGTCATTCAGCAGTACTTCAGTTTAGACCTTGTCAGTTTTCTGGTATGTGAGCTTAATAATAAGCCCTTCAGTTTGTGGCCAGTGGAACCACACAGCTTGGAGAAAATGACAAGCTATGTTTGGTCAAAGAGTAATGTCAATTTTGAAAGAATTACTGCTCCTTGCATTTTGGCTTTGCATATGTACTTGGCCCCAAAGATAAAAGACTTCACTCTTACTTTGTTGGCATTTTTAAAAAATAAACAGATTCATTAAAAAACAAAACAACAGCAACCAAAAAGAAATTGCCTAAATTCTGGGTATATCCTCAGTAGTGCTTGGCTATTAGGTAAACCATATTGTATAAAAGATAGGACTACTTTAGTGCATCACCCTTTACACTTACGTAGAGCCAGCTTTGGAAGGGCAGAGTATGTGTTCTTTTGGTAAATGTGAACATACCCTTGTCATAATTATCCTTTGCAACTTCTTCCATCTAACATCAAAAGACTTCAGTGAAGAACCAGAGTCTTTTCTGTAGTTCTTCTTGATTGCCTACTGCAGTTGAAAGAGTTTATTCCCCTTCTGGTCCCCAGACATACTGTGATAAATACAAAAGAATTGTAAATTTCTGAAAAATATGTTTTTAATAAAAAACAGAAAGCTTCTACTGCTTCTATCTAAAGAGGCTTCAAGAGTCAGCAAATGAAATTAATAATACGATAGTTTGGTAATCTCTTAATTCTTTATACTTTTGGTAGGATTGCTCTTAGTTTTCAGTTGATAGTACCATATACAAATTAAGTTAAAATGGTCTTAAAAAGTTCAACATCTTCACTTAAGACTCTTTTTAATTGACGTAGTCCATTTGCTCTGTTATGCAGTCACTTCATTGCAAACGCCCATTCCTACTGCCCAAATGTAGAAGATGGGGTGTGGAGATGCAGACCTGGCATCTTGCGTTAGTTTAAGAGAAGTATTCTAAGACAAGTCACCCCTAAGTTCCAGAAAATGTTTTAGAGGAACAACATCAATATTTGATTTTGTATATTTTCTTCTATTAAGAAAAGAGATATAGATTATTTTCTCAATTTTAAATATATGAATTTATTTTCAATAATAAAAAAATCCTTTGGCTTAATTTTGTTTCAATGCTCCAGATTTGATAGAGAGAGAATGAAGCTTAGTGACAAATTAACGATTCCCTGGATTGAAATAATATGAAAATTATCAATCATTTAACTGATAATAGTTACATACCAATGTAATTTATAATAAATATGATTTTCAAAGCTAAAACCTAGCAGGATAAAAACAGTTGTTAGAGATACACTATTATCAAATCAACAGCAAATTTGGTTTTATATTTCATAATTTAAGAGCT
>NW_004524711.1:135143-136849 GCF_000260255.1 Octodon degus | reverse complement strand
TCTAGTGCTGGAAAATGAACCTAAGAGTGTATTTTTTTTTTTTTTTTTTAGTTTAAGACAGGTCCTTTTTAAATTTCCCAAACTGGGCTGCAACTTGCAATTCTTTTTTTAAAAATTAATTTTATTGAGAAAGAAATAGAAATGAGACAGTTTCAAAACAGTTTAGTAGGACAGTTACCATAATTAATACACTGCAAAATAATACTACTTTGTAGTAGTTATTCATAGTACAAGATGCAGATATGATATCTCATCTAAACACTATTAGTACAAATCTTTCTTCACATTGAACTAAGAGAAGTTAGTTGTATATCTGTATATACAAAACAGTTAGGATGGAACTTGCAATCCTAATAGAGCTTTTTAATTAATTATATTGTAGGGCTCCACTTCTCTCGATAGATAGATAGATAGATAGATAGATAGATAGATAGATAGATAGATAATATGGGGTAAAGAAAATCTCCTGAATTACATCTGCATAGTCACCATTATTCAGACAAGTTAAAAATGCTTTGCTAATATAAAAATAATGTTGTGCATGATTTAGGAAAAGTTTTACATATAATTTTAATATTAGTATCAGCTATTAGATATAAAGAATTAATTCTAAGTAATTACAATTCAATATATTTTGAACTAAAAATCATTCAGACTTAATATTTCTTCAAAACTGAGAAATAAACTTGATTTTTATAAAAACCAATTATTATAATTTCAACTTAGAGGAATCCTAACAGATAAAATTCAATCATCGGCTAATAAACCCTTTGTAAATTCGATAGAAATGTTTTATAAGGTGATTATATCCACAAAAATTAACATCTGCTGAAGGCAAATAATGATGTAAAGTAGTCACCCAAATATTTATTTAGTTATGCAAGTGTAATGATGAGATCTTAAGATAATACTAGAATTTGAAGAAAAAAATGGCTCTATGAGAGAAACAAGGTGATTTTTTTTTTTTTTTTATTGTAACTCATTGATCGTATTAAGATTTGCACTGAGGGGCCGCGGAGATGGCTCAGTGGAATAAGCGCTTCCCTGGCAAGTGCAAAGGCCTGAGTTCAGTCCCTAATTCAAAAAAAAAAAAAAAAAGATTTCCACTGAATAATCACTGCCACTCGGTACAATGCATAAGACTGGCCACCACGGAGCAGCGGTGTAACTTGAAGTACGATGTAGAAAAAGCACGTGAGACATCTTCAGAATTCCTTCACAGTTATGATTAGGCTTTATTGAATAATGCTTGCTCTTCACTGTTATTTTCATAGAATAAAAATGTTTTTGAGTCTTAATATTTACAAGTCATACTCTCACGAAGCAACGAAATGTGGAGGAACGGTGGTAGAGAGGTAACATAGAAAACTATAAAAGTATATTTAAAAAAAAATAAGTTACTCTGCTAGCCAACATGTGTCAAAGAAATTAGCATGGCAGCATGGGATTTGAAGATTATTTAAAAATCTATACCTAAAAAGCCACATAAATAATTATTGAAAAATACTTGACTATTTTTTTCTAAAAATTATCCTGATTATGAGACAATTTTGGAACAATCTTAT
This sequence comes from Octodon degus, assembly GCF_000260255.1. NCBI lineage: Eukaryota > Metazoa > Chordata > Mammalia > Rodentia > Octodontidae > Octodon > Octodon degus. The sequence continues at coordinate 135,284 of NW_004524711.1, read as the reverse complement.
TTATCATTCTCCTCAAAGCAAGATTTGTTGGAATTTTATACATTCCAACAAAACAGAATGTGTTATGCACCAAACCAACGGAATATAATGTCCTTCTAAGTAAACATGTACCCTTCTAAAATTGTTTAATCACAGAGATAC
>NW_004524711.1:132656-133533 GCF_000260255.1 Octodon degus | reverse complement strand
GCTGTTCCCAAGACAAGGTAAATAAATGGTCAAGAGATGAGGTGTGGTGGCAATGGAAAAATATTTTATTGAAAGAGCTGGCTGGATCAGAAGATGGGGAACGTTTGTTGTAAATCTCATCTTTCTGGGAAGCTGCTTAACAACAGCTTTACTTTTACACAGTAAGGTGATGTGTAGCCACAGGCTGGTGCGTGCACTCTCATAGCTCCAGGAGCGGGCCTATCTGTTCCCACTAACTTAGTCACAAGCAGCTTTACAGTTGTGTAGCTATCGTAGGTCACGAACCAATTTCATTATTCCCTCTGACTATTCTTGTTACCAATTAGTTTGCCTGTGTGCAGTTTACAACATGTTAGGCTAGGGTGAACAATGCTCCCCGCCTTGTCACTAATCGCGAACCTGGCACTAATAAAAACCAAAACAAATGTACTTTCTCTAGTTCTTGTAGAAGATAAGGATCAGGTGAGGTTAAATCAGGAGCTGGTTCAATATCTAGTCTCCATGCTTGGTTTCAGATAGGCCATCTGTATTCGTTATTGATGCACATTGAAGTTAGATTCCTATCCTCCCACAGAGATTGACTACAGGGGCTGGCAAAGTAGCTCAGTGGTCTAAAGCACCTGCTTAGGCGATCTTAGGCATGCACTTAGGGACCGCGGTTTGATCCCTGGCACCACATGCCGTGCCGGCCTTGCCCCCAGAGTGGGCTAAGCAGGCCACAAAACAAAATGAAAAAGCTGATTATAAGCAGCCCTATCTGCTTTTGACTATTTCATTACACAATGATATCTTCCAGGTCTTTGAAATTATACTCCTCAGTGATAAAACTGGGAAGAAGATTTGTATCTTCTGAATAAAGGCAAGTCAGGAACCCACA
>NW_004524711.1:117154-122706 GCF_000260255.1 Octodon degus | reverse complement strand
TCTATCTATGGTCAAGAAAGTCAGCCGGATGACTAGACCCAAAGTTCTTACAAATGGAGGAAACCATGGCAAAAACACGATAGCAAAATAACGTAAAACCACAAACAATAATTTGTTAGATGCTACATCTAAAATTTGAGAAACTGCAAGAACAAGCAATATTTTCAACAATTCAAAGCATATTTAAATTTAATTTTGTAACTAAGTCTATTTGTTTAAGTTATGGAGGAACCAGGTGTCTAGAATTATTCAGACAATTTTCCAACATTCTCAAATTTGAAAACTAAACATAAAGGCAAATATCATGCACTATTGTTTTTAAGGAGACAGATGATCTTGAACATCATAATATACAAGTTTCCTTTTAAGAGATTGTCTATAAAGATTTTAACTTAGAATTTGGTGTTCTGTCATTCTTTTCAACTAGGAATTAGCCATTTATTTTTTTATTTTTTATTTTTTTTTTGTGTTTTGTATTTTAGGGAAGGGTCCACAAGGTGTTCAGGATCTCACTAATAGATCAGACTCGTAGTGATCCTCCTGTTTATAGCCTCCCAAGAGCTGGGATTACAGGTTTATGCAACCATGCCCAGTCTCAATTGCCATCTCAGCATGCCCGGGGGCAGGGCTGGCACAGCAGGCCTGAGGTATTGAAACTCCTGGCCCTTGTGCCTGCTTGCAGGGGCTTTAATCCGCTAACCTATTTGGCCAGCCCAGCCACGTTTATTGATGTTGCCGCCATTCATCTTTTTTTAAGGAAGTTGCTTTGCTTACTTTTCTCCTGGCTCAGACAAACTACCCAGCACCTAGAGTTGAAGGAGGAAAATACTATTTCAGTTCACAGTCTGTAGAGGCCTCTGGTCATCTGGCTGCATGGTAGGGGTGGCCTGGGAGAGTGGTATCAGGCAAAGCGGGCTTGGGAGAAGGCAGCGATCAGTAACCAACAGGGGTAGCATAGCAGCTGCAATAGCAGCCTGCCTCTTTCTTTTCTCCCTTCCAGGCTACCTGGCATTGAGTGGTGCCATCCGCACGCAGGTGTGGGCAATTCCTTAATCCAAGCATCACATGCTTCATGTAGGTATCACAACCCAAGTATCATACACTAGATCCAGCCATCTCTGAAAAACCCCTCCAGTGACTGTACAGGCTTTGAGGAGACATCTAGACATAAGTTATCACAAAAGCATTGTAATATATTTTATTACAGCACATACATATAGATACTGACTTTTTGGAAAGCTTTATCCAGACAGTGGCACATAGAAAATGGCCAACACCTTAAAATTATTTCACACATACTGACCGAACTTGACCCCACTTTTTTATTGTGTCGTAAGTCTGAAGGAGGTATTAATGTGTTCAACATTTACTGTAGGTATCAGTATAATTCAGAATTTTTGGCTGGATGTCAATGTCTAAGATGTTGTGGTTCTTTGCCAAACATTGTTATGAAAGGCATTTGGAAATAATCATAAAATTATTTTCTCTAAGTTAAATGGATGAATCTAGAGCAGAGATGGAAAACCTTTTAGAGCTTTCAATACTACAAACATCCTGCAACAGCACACCTGCTGGAGTGGACTAACTAATGCTCAACTTAAAATGTCTAGCTAAATTACTGAGTCAGTGTGATTCTGGGCAAAGGAGGTTTACCTGAGGAATGTGGGCAAAACAACATAAAAGGAGAATGAAGAGGAAGGGTTTATAGTTTTCTCCCCTTAAGGGAGTGCAGGTCCTCACTGTTGCCAGGAGTGGCTGCTGTTATCTTTGAGGGAACTCTGGAGTCTGCCTTGGTCATTGCTTCTTGGCTCCAGTGCAGATCCCTCTGCCTGCTGGCACAGATCTTTCACCCCACTCACACAGACTTTCTAGCCTCCCCCAACCCTGACCTTCGGACCTTCCCAGTGTAGATCCTTGAAATGGTTTTGCATGAAGACATTGTTGTGGGATGCTAGGACTCCAGATGGACTTATTGAGGACATTGCCAAGGGGTCCAATGCCTTGGATGGACTCACTGGGTCTCTAGTATGTGCGAAAATTTCTCTCTTACTCTTTCACCTTTGACATCTTGGATGACTGTTATAAAACACTTCTATGAATTATATGTCTTATATTAAATGCATTCCTTTACAAACCCTGATTACAAAATGTGCCATAGGTTCACCACCATTGACCTAGACCCTAGAGATGTATGTAAAGCAATGATTTCCTAATTATGATAATGCAGTGGTAAGCAAAAACATCGAAGTGCCAACAAGATTTGGAAGCAGACTTTTTACGCATACAGGAATGGATGGGTAATCTTCCCAGAACATCACCCTCTGATCTCTGGTGGTCTAATGCTTTTAGGGGATAAGCAAGCAGGAAGTACAGAAGAAGATTGACTTGTCAATTGGGCATTGATGTACACACTGTGCATCACAGTGAGCAGTCATTTATAGGAAATAGAAGCAATTGATACTGGAACAAGAACCATTACCTGGGCAACTAACAAACTGAAGCATACTTGGGTGGGGTTGGGGAGGTGTTTTCTGCTATATTAAGAATTCGTATCACATAGAATGTCTAAAATTCCCAGTCCCAAAGTGGTAAACAGCAAGAATTTAAGGAAATTCTTAAATTTACGGTGGTCTAAGTAAATCACTAGTGTTTTCAAAAAATATTTCCAGGTAGATTAAATATGCAGTAAAGTATGGGAACTACCAAGTCAAAAGCAGAATCTGGCTGGCATCAGAACCAATAAACTGCTAAAAATCTAATGACAAGTAGCTTTGTAGTACTGAGATGTGAATGTAGTGACACCCCATTTTTAACTGTAAAAGTGCACATGCTGGTATCCTACATCAGTGTGTTTAGTGAGATATATATTACGGACTGAAAGTCTGTGAGTTCTTGACAGTTCACTTTATTTGGTTAAAGTTTAGGCTTACAGTGTGCAAAAGCTGTTGTCTACTGAGAGAGGTGAATATTCATCCTGATTTTCCTCTAATCTCCTTTACTTTTACATAAAGTCAGACCCAACATGGTGAGCTGAACCAATTTTTGCTTGTCCTGTGATTTTTTATTTAGAGAGCATAATGAATTTAATCTTAGATTTGACAAGTTGTAACATTTGAAAATTTAATTATATGATTATTGCTATTTGAACAGGAAAAAAATATACAAAAACCTAGTTACCAAATGTTGCGTTTAAAATTTTATCCATAAAAAGAAAATAAAACTATCTCCTTGGAAGGGCAGGGAACATGCTAATAGAAGATGTTGTCCAAATGAAAGGTCAAGGGTACAGTTGTACACTTTATCTGAAAATCAAAGACATCAATGTCTGATATATCCTTTAGATTTCTATTGCTAAGACAAAATACATGTAAAAATCATTTAAAAGGAAGCAAAATTAAATTTAATCCATGGTTTCTTATTCTGTTACATCCTGGTAAAAGCACATATCAAAGAAATATTACTACTTCATGGAACCTGGGAAGTGAAAGAAAAATAAAGCAAAGGGCTGGATTTTTAATATCTCCTTGAAGGCTATGTTCCAGCTTGCTGTCCCAGGGTGCTGTTTTCTAAAAGTCCCAGTACCTCCATAATGCCAGTCTGGCAGCAAAGCATTTAGCATATGGGCCTTTGGAGACATTTAAAATTGAAAAACGACGTCCCTTTGTGGACTCAAATTGATGTTTTAAATTGTTGGTGCAGATCAGTCGACTGTGTTTCAGGTTTGTGTTTTAGTCCTTGTTTGTGTTTTGCTTTTATTTTTCAACATAGGTTAACTGATAATGTGAAATCTCTCTGGCTTACCAAATCATAGGTGATTTTATTGAGATGAATGAGGTAAGAGATGGTAGGGCAGAGGAGCAATGTGCTGTTTCTTTCTGCCTTTTTAGAATATCTCCTTTCTGTCTGCTGGTGACCTCTCCATCTGTTATAGGCTTGCTGCTTTCTTCTAGCTCCTTTGATACGAGAATTGAGATGAGAGAAGAGAGAATGCGTGGAGGCCCGTGAAGAAGCATTATACAGAGCCATTTTTAGGGTTCAAATTGACTAGCATCTTGGTCTTGAAATTTTCACACTTCAGAACTGTAAGAAACAGATAATCATTAAGTCACCTAGTCTATAATAACTTATTATAGCGACCTGAACAGGAAGAAATTAAGGCAGTTGCACATCTTTTTGCCAGCTTTATACTGGTCCAAAGTTAGTAACATAATCAAGGTTCAGAAGGGCTGTAGAATTACTTGTTCAAGAAAAAGGAATCCAGATTTTTTCCATGTAGTCAACAAATATATACATCTATCTACATCTAGGTAGGTAGGTAGATGATAGATAGATAGATAGATGATAGATAGATAGATAGATAGATAGATAGATAGATAGATAGACAGACAGATAGATATTTGTTCCATTTATTCAGCCTATGGGACACTCAAAGACACCATCCAAAGAAAAGACAGCACACAACCACATTTAGTTAATACATAAAAATTTTCAGGATAGTATACCATATTGTCCATTATTCTTTGCAACGAGAAGTTCTTCTCTGTGTCTTCAACTACTTGCCCTTTCCTTACTAGAGATCGAGATTCAGTATCCATTTTGTGGACTGTTAGTCATTAACAAATAATGAAAGGCAATAAAAAAATGCTAAAATATTGCTAAATTCTTGACTATATAGCCCTCCTGTAAACTAACACGTCCTTGCATTCACTTGTAGTAGTCTAACCCAACTACAACTCCATGTGGTCAATCTCTTTCTTGACTTGACCACATGCCCATGGCAATCTGAAAACGTGGATGCTAACTAAACTCTGTTTTAGAGCTACTGTAAATACCTTTAATTAGATATTTCTGGATTTTTTAAAAACTACCAAATTTCTTTTAAAAATTTATGTGCAGTCTAGACTGGTTGACATTCCTAATAGTCAAAATTCTAGATTTGTATTTTTGCATTATCTTTTATTTAGTGTGGCCTATAGTACTGTCCTTTCCTGAATTCATCTTCTTTTAGCTAATACATTGCCCAGCGTATTAAACAACGCTGTAGTTCTTTTATACCTCCCTCATTTCCTAAAGATAGATCCAAGATGACATATGGTCTCCTGCTGCTTTATTAAATGTTTGACAATGAATTGTATAAATATACAGCTGTCCAGCCAGTTCGCTATATTCCCTCACCACCCACATTCTACTTGATTAATTAGTAGTTGTGTGTTTGAAATTTCAATTGTGTAATCAGCCTTCTTTGAACTAGTAGGACTTTAATTATTTAAATGTTACTCAACTGTAGTCTGTCTTTCTCAGTTATTATCTACTTCAAATGATTATCTCCTCTTATGAGGCACAATATACAAATAAGCCTATTTTCTTGAATTTACTCATTAAAACAATAATGCATGCAGTATATCTTTATTGGCATTGGGCTGAATCCAAAATTGGTTAAATAAAATACACAATGCTCATTAAATATAAATTTCAAACAAAAATACTGAACAATAAGTACTGTCTAAAATGCCAAGGCAAAACTTATAAAAGACAATCATTGCTTATTTTAA
>NW_004524711.1:115496-117009 GCF_000260255.1 Octodon degus | reverse complement strand
AAACAAATATTACCTTAAACCAAATTGTGAGGTCTTCACTCCTTCCTGGTATTTAAAACCCATTTATATTTGCTCAGAAGCTTTATTTGTAGCTAGTCTTCAGAATTATATGACAGTTCATATTTATATTACTTTTGAGGGCAAACAACTTAACATAGCAGTTTACTACTTGGGTTTCACTCAGAACATGCGTTTTCCTTTGTTTAGGGAGAAAGTTGCAGAGTACTATGAATTGTTAGCTTTAACATAAATTAAGAGGCACTAGCGTCTTCACGGATCAATCTAAGAGCTGCCTGTAAAATGGTGCTGCTGAGATTAGATTGCTCAGACATGTTCCCTGGGTGATTTTTATATTTTAATAAGACTGTTCATTATGTTAGTTTCTTGTGTTGGAGCCATTAGATATTTATGGGAAATAGCATGTCATTATCTCAGTTGCATTCTGAACCATTTGGGATGCTTTTAAGTTAGGGTGATTTTTTTCCCCTGTCTTAATTTTGCACACACTACTTGCCTGTTCAGCCCATTTCTATCTTCAGGCTCTAATATCCTATTTTTCAACTTTATTGTGTTAAAGTGGCTCATAAACAGCATAGCTGAAAGCTAGATGGGAATAAGCTTAAAGTCAATTAATTCAGAAGCTTACTGCAAAAATAATTAGCATCCTAATTTTTAACATCTCTTTTTGTCTCTGTCTCTGTCTCTCTGTCTCTGTCTGTCTCTGTCTGTCTCTGTCTCTGTCTCTCTCTCTCTGTCTCTCTCTCTCTCTATTTCTATTTCTCTCTCTCTCTCTCTCAATTAACATTGTCTTAGGAAATATTCACTAATATTTCATACTTTTTCAAATTCAACATTGGGTACTTGAACCTGTACAGAGTAATCAAAAGATACATAAATTTTTAAATCAAAAGACTTATGACAGTAAAAGATACATTAGCAAGATTTATAGGATAAGTTTATTCAAAATACAAAAAAGTTAAGTTCATTTAAAATACAGACACGCCTGAGGGGTGCTCCTTTGAGCGGGTATGGCCCTGGAGCATGCGGCAGTGACAAGGGGCAGAGACAGGGCCCAGCGCGCAGCTGAGCGGCTGCTATGCTATCAGGCAGTGTGCTGACCTGTCCAACTGGTTGGGCCCTTCTGCGTCCTGCCTGTGCAGCTCATGCAGGGCCATCCCAGAGACCCCCTGTTAAATTGTTGAGATATCAGGCCTACGGGATTAAACCCTACATGGACAGGTCCCACCTGGTCATTCTCTCAACAGCAACAGAAGTAAAAGTCACCAGCCAGCCTGCCCTCCAGGTTCCACATCACCCAAGCCAAGCAGTATCCAGACAACTCCACCAACCTGATGACCCCACTCTTCTTGACCCTGATCCCTGGTTGCCTGAGTGGTCTTCACCATTCCTGTCGCCTACACGTCTTCACCTAACTAAGGGTTCAAAAACCCTAGAGTAAAACTGATGAGTTGCTTTTCCATTTGGTTTCTGGTCCCCTACTTTGTGCTAATCC
>NW_004524711.1:113779-114721 GCF_000260255.1 Octodon degus | reverse complement strand
AACAATACATGCATTGTAGATTTTCAAAACAGGAATTAACCATTAACAATAGTTCTTATATTATCTATTTTTATCATAAAATCTGTTTTTCAGATTAACAGATAAAGTTACACAAGATTAGAGAAATAATTGAATGCTAGTGCTCACTTTAAATAAATCTTATTTTTCTTTGCTTTTCATTTTTGTTTTAATTTGTTTTAAAGAGAGTATAATTGATAATCAGAAAAGGTACACATTCAGACCAATATTATAGGTATTCACCCAGGGGTTTGGTACTGCACACTGCAATCCCCAATGTAGATGCTCAGATTATAGCTATCTGCATAGAGTTAGTCAAGGTGAAAATTCTAAACATTAATTGTTATTAAAAAAAAATTGATGAAAACTACGAGTACAATCACCTCAGCCATCCTGTATATATACTTGCATGTTTTTCCCTCCTTCCTTTTTTCCTTTCTCTCATCTTTGTTGTTTTATACCTAGATTCAGCTTCTTTTCATTTTCCTATATCTATTACATCATTCAGGTTTATTTATTCTTGCAGGTTTTTACACTAGACTGACAATACAACATTTACACATGTGGACCTGATTTATTGCACTTATGAGTACAGCCTCTGGTTGCATGCACTTACCTATAAAGGCTTTGAGTTTGTCTTTCTTTATAGCTGAGTAGAACTCCATTGTATAAAAGCAGCACAACCTTTCCTCCATTCCTCGAGTGATGGGCATGTTGCCTAAGATTTGGCCATCACCATTTGTGCTTCTATAAACATGGGTGCACATATATCACTGTGGTTACGTGCTCTCAGTTATTTTGGGAAAATATCCAAGAGAATAGCTGAGTTGGATGACATTTCCAGTCCTAGTTTCTTTTAGAAGTCTCCACACTGATTTTCAAGGTGGATGTACCAGTCTGCAGTCCCATTAGCAGTGAAGAAGT
>NW_004524711.1:106189-111594 GCF_000260255.1 Octodon degus | reverse complement strand
TTTTTTTAGAGTATTGTAATTTTCATTGTATAAACCTTATATTTTCTTTGTTAGATTAATTTCTAAGTATTTCATTTTTTTGGATTCAGTTGTAAAGGGTGTTATTTCTCTAATTTCTCTCTCATTGACTTTGTTTCTGTGTAGAGAAATGCTATTGATTTTTCACTGTTGACTATGTATCCTGCTTTTCTACTGAATTTATTTTATAAGTCTAGGAGCTTCTTGGTGGAGTATTTTTGGTCTTCCAGTAGAGTATCATATCATCTGCAAATAATGATAGTTTAACTTCTGCTTTACCTGTTCTTATTCCTTTTATTTCTCTTCCTTTGTCCAATGGCTCTAGCTAATGATTCCAAAAGTATATTGGATAGAAATGGAGATAGAGGACATCCTTGTCTTATACCTGATTAGAGAGTAAAAGCTTTCAATTTTGCTCCATTTAGAGTTACATTGGCTGTTGGTTTGTAATAGATGGCTTTTATTAGATTGACATATAGGTTATGTATTCCAATTTTCTGTTGGGCTCTGATCACTAATGAGTGTTGGACTTTGTCAAAAGCCTTCTCTGCATCTATTGAGATGATCATGTGGTTTCTGGTTTTGGCTCTATTGATATAGTGTTTATAGATTTGTGTGTGTTGAACCATCCTTACATGGCTGGGATGACTCTTATCTGCTCATTGTGTATAATCTCCTTGATGATTTACTGTATTCTATTTGCTAATATTTTACTGAGGATTTTGGCATCTATGTTCATGAGGGAGACTGGCCTGGAATTCTCTTTTTCTATTTGATGTTTCTTTACTTTTGTTATCAATATAATACTTGATTCCAGAAATGATTTTTGAAATACTGCTTTCTTTTCAATATCACTGAAGAGTTTGAGGAATATTAAGATTAAATTTTCTCTAAATTTCTTGTAGAATTCAGCTGCAAATCCATCAGAACCTGGGATTTTCTTTGTTGCTTCATATTTTATTACATTTTGAATTTCATTGGCTGATACTGGGATATTCAGATTTTTATATCTTCTTGATTCAGTTTGGACAGTTTGTACCTATCTAGAAATCTGTCCATTTCTTCTGTGTCTTTGATCCTGTGAAAATAAACATTTCCAAAATTGGTGTTAATGATCTTCTGAATTTCCACAGGATCTCCAGTAATTTCTCACTTTTTATTTGTTATTGCTTGAATTCCAGGGTTTTTTTTCCTTTTTTTTTAGAAGTAGGCTAGGGGTTTATCAACTTTACATAATCTTTCAGAAAACCATCTTTTGCATCACTAATTCTTTGTACTGTTTTATTCATCTCAATTGCATTAACTTCTGCTATATTCTTTACAATTTCCTCCTGTTTTAGGCTTTGGGCTAGGTCAGCTCTTATTTTTCTAGAAGCTTGAAGTGTAGCATTAGTGTGTTTACTTTTCTTGCTCTGTTTTCCTAATGTGTGAGTTCACCACATCAAATTGCACATGATAAGTACTTTCATTAATCCCACAAATTCTGGTTAATTGTATTTGAATTATCATTAGATTGTAGATATTGTTATTGTCTTGTTTAATTTCATCTGTAACCTATTGGTTGCTGAGTAGGAGGTTATTTAATTCCCATATGTTTATGGCATTTTTGTGGTTCTTTTGTTGTTAATTTCTAGCTTCATTGCACTGTGGTCACATAATATACATGAAATAATTTCTGTTTTTTACATATAGTTAAGCATAACCTGTGGAGCAGTGTATGGTCTATTTTAGAAAATAGGGCCACCAAGATGACTTAGCTGATTAAGCACCTGCTTTGGCAAGCTCAAGGACCAGGGTTCTATCCCTGGTCCTGCTTGCTGCTCTAGCCCTTACCCTAGGGCATGCTGAATGGCTGACTGAGTCTGGACATGTTGGCACAAAGCTGGAATCCCAGCACTATGGAGGCTCTAGACAGGAGGATCACTACAAGTCTGAGCCACATAGTGAGACCCTGTACATGAAAAAGGAAAAAAGAAAATGTCCCATATGCAGCTGAAAAGAAAGAGTACTCAAACATTGCGGGGTAAAAAGCTCTGTATATGTCCACTAAGTACATTTGTTCAAAGGTTTGGCTCAGTTCTGTTACCACTTTGCTAATTTTTTTTTTTGTTAGACCTAGCTTTTTTCCCCATAATTTTATTGAGAAACAAAGAGCAATGAGACAGTTTCAAACCAAATTGGTAGGACAGTTTCAATAATTAACACACTGCATACGTTCTTCTTAGTGGTTATTTGCTGTACAAGATGCAGACATGATGTCCTATTTACAAGCACTATTAGAACAAATCCCTCTATTTATTAAGAGAATGTAACTATATATCTATCTTAACCATTTTAAATACACAGATACAAAATGGACATTCATCTATATCCCCTTTTTTGTTTAGTTCCGTTATTTGAATATTATAGGTGTGTTAACTCAGCTAAATAGTCTAAAAGAGTCCAGTAGCCCATAATAGTATTGGGTCTTCTGTTTAACTGGCATTGTCAGAAATTGTTGACCTGAGTCCCCTACAGCTCAACATAACAGCATGGCTTTACTTCTTATATTTTGTTTTTATACTTTTCTGCTGGATGGTTAAGACCAAGGTAAAGCAGGACCTATGGAACAAGAATTGTAGCTTTTGGTCTGATAAGGTCAGTGAAATCCCCTCAGGATTTATCCTAAGATCCTGTACCTCAGATTGCAGATCCTTTGTCAGTGTCAGCCATGTGGATGAGTCACGGCCATTGCTTGGCCAATGTGACCTAGCTTTTTGAGATAAGGGGGTATTAAGTTCCCGTATTAAGATTATGATATTGGTTGTTATATTTTTCAGGTCCTTCAATATTGTCTGATATATTTTGGGTTCTCCTTTTTTTTTTTTTTTTTTGGTTGAACCAGGGATTGAACTCAGGCCCTTGCACTTGCCAGGCAAGTGCTTATTCTACTGAGCTATCTCCCCAGGCCCTCTCCCATATTTGTGCATATATATTTATGACTGTTATCCCTTCCTCTTGCATTTTTCCCCTAATCACTGATCTTCTTTATTTTGTTTAATCATTCTTGGTTTGTAATAGAATTTATCCATACAAATAATAAAACCCTTTCATAACTGAGCATATGACTGAGCCTGTAGGACATCATATTAGTTGAAATAAACTCACCTTAGAGAGACAAATATAACATGATTTCAATATTTAGAAACTAAAATTCTATGCCACAGAACATTAGAACATTGGTTGCCAGAGACTAGGGAGAATAGAAATGCGATATGGGAAGAGATTATTCAGTAATTACAAATTTACAGCTAAATAGAAAGAATAAATTTTGTTGTTCTATGATATAGCAGGGTAATGTTATCCACAATAATGCACAATATGACTTCTTGTCTTATTCTCCATTTTATTAGTATATATTTGTATTAAAGAGTGAATACATTCATCCTGCATATCATATCTTCCTCAACAGTTATAGGACAGGATTTTCAATCTATTAGATATGATAAAGTAATAAGACTGCAATATGATGAATATGTTAATTATGCTGAACTGATTGTTATGCAATAATATTGCACTGATTCAGATTATTGCAGTGGACCTCAAAAGCAAGTAAGTAGCAACAATATATCAGTAAATTAAATACAGATTTTAAAAGCCAGATTTATGTGAAAGGATACAAAACATTGGAAATCGTTGTACTGTCAGGTGTAATGCAGATCACTCACGCAAGTGAGGCGAAAGTTTTGCAAGAAATATAAAGAGCAAAACTGCAGCTTATATATAGCTGTATTCTATGCTGTACTTCTGTCTTATTTTTCTCATTATGTGTGCACTCTCCACATTATGTTATCCCTGTATTTATTTAACCAATATTGAATAAAACTGCTTTAGTATCTGTTCCATTCTTTGCCTGAGGATAAGACGGGAGAAAAAAGTCACTAACTTCACCAGGTTCACATTCTAGCCTCTTTTTGTTACTCCAACCCAGTGGAATGCAGTGTTCCCAGCTCATTCTCAATCTGCTGTATCTCACTATTCTTACCACTTAATCAATGCGTGGTAGGTGGTCACTAATTTCAGAGGACATTTGGTAATGCAACAAGCAAGTCATGCTACATCATTGAGAGTAGGCCCCACCCCCGGGGCACGCTGAGATGGCGAGTGAGACTGCGCATGGTGGTGTGCTCCTGCAATCCCAGCTCTTGGGCGGCTGTAAATAGGAGAATCACTACTAGTCTAATCTAGTAGTGAGACTCTGAAAACCCAGTAGACCCTTCCCTAAAAAATACAGAAAAACAAGAGCAGTTAGCTTTCACCCCAGTATAATGGAAGGAAATAAACTACACAAACATACAAATACAAAACATAATGCAATCTCATTAATTATGGCATGAGTTTTCCCATCTTCTTCCCCTCCTTTTCTTTAGGGTAAGAGCAAAGACTTTATATGGCTTATGGTAAAGAAGTCAGTTACAAAGTTTTATTGTTAGCTTTGATTCCGGATACAAACTTAAAATGATGGTCTCAGGGAAATAGCTGATAAAAATGAACACATGTATCTCACCTCTAAGACCATGGAATTAAGTTTATATCCAAACACGTACATTTTAATTCCAATAGCATTTTTTTCAAAAAGGTCTACATCTATGTTTTCTTAATATTAAATCAGCTCTTCTGGAAATAGTTGTGCTTTTTTTTAACCTTCACAACTGAGGCATTGATGAGCCAGGGGAAGATGATAAATCTACAAACATTCATCTTCATGTGTAGAAGGAAAGAGTGATAGAAAAAAGAATCACGACATAAAATGGATGGAAATATAAGTTGGCAAAATGATTTAAATAAAATTAATGACAAAGACTTCAGAGGCTGTTTGAAAAGTTGGTAATTTCAATGATTCAAAATAAACAAGGAGTGAATCAGGATATTTAAGTGTGTTGGTCATTATTGCTATGCCTGGCTCTATGCTAGCCACTCCAAGTGGATAAAAGTATTTCTGCTCTACAGAAATTAAATGAAAGGTGCAGATCCTGAAATGATTTTCCTAAGGCTACATGACTAATAAGTTGTTAAAAAATGAAATTAGGTCTCGTTTAATAATTCCTAATCTCACAGCTTCAATATCACATATTGGTATCAATAAAAAATATGGTCACCTATCGTTTCATAATCATAATTTGCTGACACCAAATAAAAGATTTTCAAAGATTTTAGATGTATTTTAAAGTAAATCTTACACATATGATACTCAATATATTTCTTTTGATCCTACTTTAGTAAGTCTAGTGTGGCCAGAAAGATGTATGAATAAAATATACACAAGTTGGGGCTGGAGAGATGGCTCAGTGGTCTAAAGCACCTACTTAGAACAAGCTTAGCAAAGCATCAGGGACCGCGGTTCGATC
>NW_004524711.1:104061-105287 GCF_000260255.1 Octodon degus | reverse complement strand
TTTCATGCCCAGATAACTTGGAGGACATAGTAAAAGCTGAAAATGAATTCTAGTTTATTAATGCTTGAAATTTATAAGAGAATAAAATGTGCATTTATTCTATTTCAAGCAGTTAAGGTTGTCTTTATTCAAAAGATTTTGTCAAAGGGCTGGCCAAATAGCTTAGTGGATTCAAGCACCTGCTTAGGCAGATGCAGCGGCCAGGGTTCAATCCCTGGCATATCCTGTTGGCCCTGCCCCCGGGGCGCGCGCTGGTATAGCGATTGAGACTATGTGTGGTGGTGCATGCCTGTAATACCAGCTCTTGGGAGGCTGAAAACAGGCAGATCACTGGGAGTCCATTGTACATAATGAGACTCTGTAGACGCTTATTAAATTAAAAAAAAAAGAAAAAAAGATTCTGTTAATAATGGAGGAGAAATGTTTCATGGACACTGTGGAAAATGCTGCTTTACAAGATTTTGTAATCTAGAATCTAAAGTCCTACCTTTCTGGTCAATAGCAACTTAATCAAATGTATTATTTCATATTGTATTCTGAAAAACTTTTCAATATCTGACCTTTTTATCTTACCCACCAAATGGAATCTATATGGAATGTTATTTCTTTTCTACCAGTCTTCATATTTTCATCTTAATTATCTTCATTTACTCTTTTGTGTGTTTCCTTTGCCAACTGGGCCAGCTATATCACAGCAAAGTTCATCGGAGTAGAAGTAAGAATCATTTTGTTGACATACTTACCTCTGAGCTACAGGCTAATTTCTTAATTTAGCAATCATGCATAATATTTTGTGTCTATTCCAACTGTTCATGATGTATATCAGATTTTTAGTAAGTAAGGTAAGTAAGGACAACATAAAAATTTTTATTTGGAAAAAATTTGTTTTAACATTATTACTACCAGATTAATTATCAGATAATACTATTTTATCATTCTAATTAGAAAATAAGAACAGAGAACAGTGTTAAATATAACAACTAATATTAGAGTTGAAATACATAATAATATTTCGAACTGTTTATAAATGATTATTACTTCAGATTTCACTCTCACATTTTTTGTCTTTGTGTCTAAGATAGTTTACACTTATTTAAGGGTACACTGTACAGTTTCCCCATGCTGGGTCTTTACTTCACACACTCATATAAACTTGTTCTTAATTACTAAAGAAAAGCATTTTTATAGACATAGGTATACAAACTTCATGGAAAACAATTACTTTT
>NW_004524711.1:101099-102041 GCF_000260255.1 Octodon degus | reverse complement strand
ACTGTGAAAGAAGGGTTATGCTTCGCAGGTCAAATGTAATACTCAGGGCCGGGAAGACTGCTCAGTAGAATAAGTGCTTCCCTGTCAAGCGCAAGGGTCTGAGTTCAATCCCTGGTTCAGCCCCCCAAAAAATATAATACTATATTTTGTGTAAGCACGGTCACACGTGACCAAAGGGAATTGACCCATTAATGCTTCACTTAAGTTTGACATCCTTAAAGCAAAATACAACAGGATTTTGCTTCTAATAATTCTGCCAAATGCTATTTACTAGAGAAATTCCATTTCATTTTGATAATCACTAAAATTTATGTCAATGCATGATTTAAATATATTAGCACTATGTGTTAAGCGTTTAACATCTTTATGACCTCATTTCTATGTTTTTTTGTATTGCAAGTGCCACAGATCACAGATCAATCACATTCATTACACTTTCACCCACTAAAACCGAAGCACTTTCCTTGATTTCTTTGTACAGTTTTTGCGGCAAAGAATGGAAAGAAATTACAGACCTGACATGAGCTTAAACTATTGCTGTTACTGAGCTCTCCAACAAGGTTGATTCTTACTCAGCTACATTCTAAAAGAACAGACCTTTCTGAGTGAACAAAGGTCTTTTCACCTCTGAACAGAATAGAAAGAAACTCCAGGGAATATAAGGGTATCAGTGCAGTAGCACACATTTCAAAAATTCGACTTTGTGAGAAGCACAAGAGTAAGAGTGGTTTTGGAAAATTGTAGTACTTGAGACATCTGACATTTTAATTATAACATATCACAAGGCGCTTCCTTTTGATCGTGGTGCGTGTTTTGTGAATCTTACTTATTTGTGTGTTGAACTGATTCTTCATACAGTACTTGGATATTTTATATAGGACTTCTGTAAATGAATTTATCATCCCATGTATATTACCATCTAGTTCTAATTTCATTTAGCTT
>NW_004524711.1:97909-99544 GCF_000260255.1 Octodon degus | reverse complement strand
TCTTAGCTGTGAACCCCAATACAAAAGTAAAGCTAAACACTTCCAACACTCCATGACACAAGAAAAATATTAGCATTCCAAATGGTGCAAATGGCAGGATACAAAGCACTGAGACCAAAGCAAGCCCAAAATCCAGAATTGTAAACATTAAATCCATAGTTCCATGTAGAACATTCAAAGCAATCTGTGGAAAAATTGTGAGCACTATATGGCTCCATCTCAATGGCATTTTTAGGGGCAGCTCCCATCACTTTGTTCCCTCCTTGCAGCTTCCTTTAGATGACCTGTGTTCCTGGCTTTTCCTAACTTATGGGTTCTCCACTTCATGTTAGGCTTCTCATTCACAGTTTCACACACTGCCCTGTCAGGGTCACACTGCCTCCTAAAATCTAGTTAAAAGTCTTCTTAACCTCAGAACACTTGCATGCTGCATGTGCCTAAAAACATCATGATGTGGATGATATCAACGTCTGCTGCCAGCTGGAGCAGTGGCCAGGCTTTCTCCTCTCCTGGCTGTAGGGGTTGAATGCCTGGATTACTGAACACTGGGAACCTGATTCTAAGGAATGAATTCTCTATGCTGCTGATATTCTGGAACCTGGTGTGGCCCTTTCCACCATTCTGATTCGTGGCACTCTGGGGCTTTCTCCTCCAAGCAAACTCTTTCACTTTTGCAGGTTTGAGGCTGCAAATATGGGAGATTTGGTGCATATTGTGATACCCTCAGCTATCATTTCTATTCTCTTCTACCTTCTCAGAAATGGAGATCCCCGTAGCTTTATCTTTGCAGTTCGTAGCTTTATTGGTGCTTCCTTCTGGCCAAGTTCCCAACATTTTAAGTCATCCTGCTGGGTTCTTTGCTCTTGATTCTCAACATAAATCTGACTAAAAACTACCAACAATAGCCGTATAAGTGCCTCACCATTCAACTGGAATGAAATTTCTTTTTCCAGGTTAATTAGTTTGCCACACAATCTCAGTCTCTGGACACAAGCAAAATGCAGAGAAACTTTCCTCCAAGCCATAACAGACACCCTCTAGATTCCACAAACCAATATAGTTCTTCCCAGAAGAAATCTCCTTAGCCTGGTGTTCACAGGCAGAATTTTTATCAGCATTCTGGTCTTCTGAGCTCTGACCAGAATCTCCCATATAGAACAGCAGAAGTTGATCCAATGTTTCTCTTTCAGGCAACATCTCCAGTTTTTTCTATCTCTTCCCATGATCCATTCTAAAAGGATGTTGAATGACATGGTCCAGTGAAGTGATAGCAATGTCCTCATTTCTCAGTACCAAATTGTGTCTTAGTTACATTTCTCTTGTCAATTGGAGAAAATACCTGACACTCAAAATTAAGGAAAGAAAGGTTTATGTAGCTCCCATTTGAGGTTTCCGTCCGTACCTGGCTGGCTCCAAGGCAGAGAGACACATGGCAAAGGATAGCAGTCATGGCTGCATGACACAACAAAGAGAAAGTGGAGGAGCAGTGGCTGCAACAGCTAGCAAGCCTTTTTTGCTTCCGTGTATTGTATTCAGGTTTTCTGGCCCAGAGAGGGTGTAGAACTCACATATGTAACCCCAGCATTGGATCATGAACTAATCACAAACTCTAGAAGCTATCCCATGACTGTAGGA
>NW_004524711.1:96765-97659 GCF_000260255.1 Octodon degus | reverse complement strand
AACAGCATCCACAGATCTGATCAGCTATTACTTATATGTAACAATCCTAGATTTTTCACTTTCACCCTCCATTAAAACACTTCACAGCCTATATTAAATTACTACAAGCTATTATCCTATTATGTGGAAGAAGACATGGATGAAGAGTTGGAGTGGATCGGATTCTTTTGGGGGTCTGATTGCAATGAAAGGTTAGTGCTGCAAGTATTAAAAAGACATTTGTGGGCACAAGGATGAGTTATTGAAAAGAGAATTATATTTTGGGAAAGAAGGAAGCTACTGGGTGTCAGAAGCTGCTGATATATTTCAGTGCTTGTAAAGTGAAAAGGCTGGGAAGATGGGGACTTGGTAACACAAGGAATAGCATGGAGAATAGAATAAAGTGGACAGAAGATTAACACGGCGCTGACTGCAAGGAAGCAGGATGTGGAAAACTGAACATAGCAATTTAAAATTGTGACAAACAAGCAATAAAGCAGTAATTCCTTGAAAACTTGGATTGAAGAAACTTTCAAGGGTGACAAGAAGATGTAGAAAAAACACCAACTAAATTAAAGTTAAACAACCACAATCAGTAACTGGTAGAAACACAGATCATGTGGTACTAGTCAGGCTGAAGGAAGGATTAAGTTGAAACATTTCTAGGTGAACGGCTTCGCTTTGAGAGCATGCAGATGGGACAAATGTATAGATACCACATTGCTCCTTGGTGTGAGAAGCTGATAGTGAAAATAAGGACCAGGAAGTGCAATAGAGATTGTGAAATAAGAAAAAAAAATCAAATGGGAACAGGAAACAGGGAGGCAGAAGGGGAAGGAATGAAAGAAGAAAACAAGGAAAATATGAGAACAAAGATTTGTAAATGAGAAGAAATGAGGTTGAAGGGAGGGAAAA
>NW_004524711.1:92715-95590 GCF_000260255.1 Octodon degus | reverse complement strand
TAAGCCTCATTTTGCAGCTGGCGTAGCAGGCCCAATGTGGGTGAGTCACTCACCTCTTCTTAAATTGCAGCTTCCAACATGCGAGTTCTCCACACATTGATGAGCTCTGTGAGACACTGTCTCTCAGTCTAGCCATCCTTATGTCATCCCTGAGAAGGCATTGGTAGTCATAAGAGACTCCCGGAGGCCTGCTCAGATGTACAATAGACCAACCTACTATTCACTACCTGAATCTAAATTTTCTAAAATTCTTTCCACTTTGCTTTTATACAAGAAATTTATCAAGAGTGATCTAAATGAAAATTGTCTTAGTTTTCTCTCCTTGCTAGGACAAAATATCTGACATCCAGAATTAAAGAAGGAAAGGTTTGCTTGACTTACAATTAGTGAAGGTTTTAGTCCATAATCAGCTGGCTCCAAGGCAGAGTGGCGTATGCAGAGGGCAGCTGTTCATTAAGGTGGAAAATAACGAAAAGCAATGGAGAAGTAGTGGCTGTGGCAGCTAGCAAGCCTCTCTCCCTTCCTTATGCTGTATTTAGATTGTCCATTCCATAATGGGTGTAGCACTTACACCCATAACCCCAGCTTTGGATCATGAAGTAACCACAAACTCTAGAAGAGGCCCCATGACTGCATGAGGCTTTGTGGGGAGGACGACAACTAGACACAAACCACAACAAAAGTGTTTTAAAAGTAAAGGTGAAAATTAAATCTAAAGGAGATATACTTGATTCTCTTAAGGAACTTTCTTTTCTTGTTGGTCAGCTCAGCCCACCCTGAGGGTGGGTTCTGGCATGGAATGTGGTGCTGGGAGCTGAACTGTAGTCCCCTATGCCTGCCTAAGCTTGCCTAAGCAGGTGCTTTAGACTACTGAGCAATCTCACCGGCCCCCTATTATGGAAGTTTCTTAAGAGCAAAACATTTTAAATATATCAGAAAATGAAAAAAATTGAATGGATCTCATAAGCAGAATTTAGAAACATAAAAATTACACAAGTCATTTTCCAGACTGGAGAAACAGACTATTTTTGCAGCACCAGTCACCTTTTTAAAAATCAGTGAAATAAGATTCAGACACAAACTGGAAGAGTGTGTTTTACAATGTTTTCAACTTCTATTCATTTTAATGAGGAAAAGAAGATAAAATAGCAATGAAACAGTTTCAAAACAGGTTAATAGGACAGTTACAATAATTAATACATTACATATTGTTGTCTTCATAGTAGTTATTCCAAGGACAAGATGTAGACATGATATCCTGTCTAACCAATATTAGTACAAACCTTTCTTCTCATTGAACTAACAGAAAATATCTGTATATCTATCCTAACTGTCATAGATAGATAGATAGATAGATAGATAGATAGATAGATAGATAGATAGATAGAAGGATATTTCTACTGGATAGATATTACTGCAAAGTGGTCCTTTATTTATATCCTTCTTTTTTGTTTTGTTTTGCTTTGTCAGGGATGAGTGTCCCACTGCAGTTAAAGAAGCTGAATTTAGAGAAGTTTTTAAAGGACCTTAACATACATGAAACCAGTCTAAAGATTGTAGGTACTTGAGTTCGACAAATTAACTCAATGTACTCCAATAGTCCATAATAGTAGTGGATTATCAGCAGAACTAGCAATTGTCAGAAGTTGTTGACTTGAGCCTTTTACAGCATAGCATATTATATGTCATTACTTTTATATCTCATGGTTACACTTTTCTGCTGGATGGTTAAGACCAAGTTAGAGTAAGACCTATATAACTAAAAATGTATCTTTTGTATCTGACAAGGTCAGTCAAATCCCCTCAAGATTTAGCCTGACACCATGTATATCACTTTGCAATATCCATAGTTGCTGGAAAATAGAAGCCCCATGTTACGTCTAAGGCATTTGAAGTTCAGACACATAGTGATGTTAAGCTCAACCATCTCTACTACAGGGTAAAATGTCATTAAGTTTCTCTTCTGGATATTTAACAACTAAAGTTTGCAGACAAAAAATTAGAAAAAATAGAGGGGCTACAAGGATAGCCCACATTTGGCACTAACACTTCAAGGACAGTGAGGACTAAGGATATAAGAACTTGTGCTGTGACATCCTATAACTCAGAGGGTTCCCAAACTTTCTGTTCAATGATATTATGGGGTCACAGAGGAAAATGATTGACAATGTACAGTGTGGCTAAGGAGAGTCACCTAGAGAGAATAAATCTCTCAGGCTTTCACAGAGAGCAAATTGGTCAAGCAATGGCTATGACTCTTCCAGATGGTTGACAATGACAAAAGATCTTGATTTTTTTTTTTTAAATCTAACAACACCAAATATACTCTTTGGTCTACCACATATTTATATTCTCACTTGTTCTAGAAATTCTAGTCCTCTTGTCTTGCATAATAATAAAAAAAAAGAAAACAAATAGTAAAAACAAATTCACTTGCTTATAGGAGTCCTCTTCTGTGAGTAACTTAATAGCTTTCATTCCCAGAAGTGGCTAGTGAATTATGAAGGTGCTTCTCTTGAGCACAACAAACAACATATTTTTCCAAGGGAGACCTTATGTTCCTTCCACCCAACACATCAATTAAACCCTGGTGAGCCTGGCTGAAAGTGGCTGAGGGAACGGCGCAAGGCAAAATATGGAGTGACAACAAGGAAGGGCTGTTGCATACTGTGCTATTCTGTGAAGGCAGCATCTCACATTTTATTGGCTGCAACGACGCAAATGCTATGGTGACCCAGCGTTTAAGAATGCTGCTATGCTCACTAGTCTTATGCAGAGATCCAGAAAACACTAGGAACGATGATCAGGCTTTTGTTTGACAAAGAAACGCAGTCCCACACTTCAGAGCATTTTAACCCTTTTCATTGGCAATTCA
>NW_004524711.1:86732-92370 GCF_000260255.1 Octodon degus | reverse complement strand
CATAGCAACAAAAGTTGTGATAAAAATCCTCAGAAGGTTCAGGGCAGATCCAAATTTTGTGAGAGCAAAAACTTGCCCTCATTAGGAGGCACTTTGAGCAAAAAAAGTTTATAAAATCATAAATAGAATAAAAACTATACAAATAAATATCTTCTTTGAAAAACTAACACTTTTTAATAAACCCATACTTATAAATTACTATGCATTTGATTCTGTAGACAGTGCTTCAGGCCATAAGGAAAATTATTGGAATTTCTTGATATTAACTTTATTTCTTGGGTACCCCTCATGCACCAACATTCTTAGGGACTGCCAGGGAGGCTAACAAGCAGCTCTAGCACTGAATGGGAGTAGTGTTGTGTAATTCAGCAAAGATCCTGTTCTTTACCCCTCTTTGCCTTTGTGGTCGGAGTACAGCTTGCTCGAATCTGAAAAAGCCTTCCACATGAGGGGCTATTAAAACATTACATTCTTTGTCTTCACAGCAAGTTCTTCTGTATAGTACAATTCCTGTTAACAATGTGAGGCTATAGATCGTGCCTATAATTAAAACTTTATCTCTACTAATACACAGCATATGAAACATTATACTCCTAGGACTCTCAACGTACTTTTGTTTGGTAACTGTTCCAACAAAACACAAAATAGGCTCTTTATCTGGTGCATTTTGACATCATGAATATTTATTGGATAATTCCTTTTTGAGAATTATCCTTACAGCTAGTGTTGTTTTAATTATCAATGAAGTGAAAAATATAAATTATAAATCAAAATTGATTTCCCAAGGAACTGATATGTTTACGAATAGTACCAAAATTGCTGTAGTTAGAGGGAGAATGAAACAGTCCTCAATAATATAGCAGAAAATAAATTGCAAGGTAAACTAAGAGTCAAATTAGAAAGAAATATAATTTCCCTGAGGGAATTGCATTTATGTCTACAAATGCGTGGCTTTGTAGAAAAACTAATACTCACTGACTGCTGGGGAGTTATGAAATCATAATTTGTGTCCTTTCTTCTTGCTACAGGATTTTGTTCCTTCTACTTTCTGCCTTCAGTGGACAGGTATGTCATTCAGTTTAGAGGAAATTATTAGACGTGCATTGCAGCTGGCTCTCAACAAGCCATAGCTCTTTGTATTCATCCTTTGGTATTACCCACTTCCCTTGGAGTGGGAGCAGAATTGGTGATTTTCTTCTGTTAGAATATGGTAAATACAACAGAATCTTATCTTCAACCATGATATATAGGATCCCGACTTCCTTTTTGCTAGTCAACCTTCTGCTTTCCATGCTTAATAAGGCAAGTTGACATTTTATGAGCGTGATCCTATGTGCAAAGGATCTTTTGACAAATAACAGAGCAACTTCCAGTTTCCAGCCAGCAAGAGAAGATAACCTTAAATGAGAAGCAGCAAAAAATTGTGCCCTGATGACCCTGGAAGTTAATTCTCTATGAAACATTGTAATGGAGGCACTGGAAGAAAGCACTCATTCACTTTTGAATCTTACTATTTTGCACACTTTTAGTGACCTTAACCAAGTCAGGTGATTATTCCTACCAACTTTCAATTTTGAATCAATACTTGAATATAGGGTAACATGCACCTGACCACTCCCCTCATAGAAGTAATATTACAGCAGGGAAGTTGGACTAGCTTCCATTGTTCATATTTCATCTTCCAAATCTACCAACTCTGTGACACAGAGATTTCTGTATGCCTTCTGAAATAATTTTTCTCTAAGCTAGTATCTCTTCTCTGTGCTCAGTCCTTTCCTTTCTCTTATCTCCTTTCAATCTGTTTGTTTTCAGAGTCTCACTGCGTAACTTTGCAGCACAGGCTACGTTACAGTTCACTGTGGAGCCCTGCCTGGGCTGAAGCTGGCAGTGATCCTCCTGTCTTAACCTCCCAAGTGCTGAGAGATTAGAAGAGTGCTTCACCACGCTTATCCCTCCAATCTTATAAGCAAAAGGAATTATCTATAATTTTCTGCTAAAAACTCCTACTCTATGTTATTACTCAATAAATACTAAATACTTCTTTTCTAATTTTGGGTGTTTATAGACTATGAGTTTGAGAATTTTGTTATATTTTCATTATTGTGCAGCTTCTTTAGTAAATATTTACTCTTGTTGGGAACTTTCTAAATTTGAAATACAACAAAATTTAATTCTTTAAATACAGATTGACTTTTCCAAACAATAATTCTAGATATATGTCCCTGTACTTACAGCTTATTTAGTTTTGACAAGTTGCTTGGGAACATATATTAAAGAAAGGATGCTCTCTTCATCAAATGTTACTGGTAACAACTCAATTCAGTAAATGGAAGATTGACCAATACTTACCTGGGACAAACAATACAGTTTAAAATAGGCAAATGAATCTGAATATATTTTTTGAAAGAAGGCATATAATATTCAACAGGTATAATGTTTAACATCCATAATCATCAGAAATATGCATATCAAAATACAATGACATAGCATCTCGCTCAAGTTTGAATGGCTAGAATAAGAGAAAAATGACACATGTTAGTGTGGAGGTAGAGAAAGGGGAACTATTGCTATGCAGTTCAGACTCATAGTGATCCTCCTGTCTCGGCCTCTCCAGCGCTAGGATTACAGTCACACATCCCCATGCCCTGTTTCTGCGCAGTAACCAGGGATCAAACCCGGGTCCTTGTGCTTGCCAGGCAGGCACTTAGACTGCCACGCTATCTCCCTGGCCAACTGGAAATATACTGACAGTTGCAAGTTGATTTAGCATCTCTAAGAGACCTCTGCAGCCCTTTATAGATTACAATATGGTTGACAGTAGTCAAAGTGTGAAACTGACCAATATGTTCATTCATGTATGAACAGATTATAAAATGTGACATGAATATAAAATGAAATATTATTCAACTATCAAAATTATGGGACAGATTTGAGACAAAATTTATGGGACTATGAATCTTTTTTATGTTTTTATTAATTATGCTTTGTGGTATATTTTAAATAAACATAAGGATGACTTTTACCATAAGGATATTGTACCTGTAATGACATCTCAATTCCTTGCTTTTTTCACTCTCTTGTGTTCCCTTGAGACCTTCTTCTTTACTTTCCTTACAAAAGCTTTGCCTCTGTTTTTTATTCTTTTCTCTGTTGTTTTTCTTTTCCTTCTCTAAACCCTTGTTCCCCTTCCCATTTGATATTTTCTTCCTATTTCATAGCACATTTTCTGACCTTTATTTACACTTTCAGTTTCTTACACCAGAGAAATAATGTGGTATTTACACATGTGTATTCAATTTATTTCCTTTAAGAGTATAATCTGAAGATCCATCAATTCATCTAGAAACTTCTGAAGCTTATCCTTTATGGCTGAGTAGTCCTACACTGTACAAAACCAAGAGCACTACATTTGTCTTAATTTGAGTAAAGACTTTGAGGCTTAATAGCATTAGATCTTCTCTAAATTTCTTTTCAATTTAGCAGTGAATCCGTGATGACTTAAACTTTATTTTTTCAGTAAGTTTCTAATTATACCTTCAGTTTCTTTGCCTGACATTGGATTATTTAGAATTTGTACATCTTCTTGATTCATCTTTGGTAATAGAAATGTACCTAAAAATCTGTCTGTTTCTTCTGCATTTTCCTGCTTATCAGAATAAAGTATTGATGATCTTCTGGATTTCTGCAAGATCTTCTGTAATTTCACCATTTTTATTGTTTTTTGTGCTAATTTGAGTCTTTCCTTCCTTTCTTTTTGGATAAAGGTGGCTCTGGGCATGACATTTTTCCAGACATCTGAGGTTCAAAATTAAGTTATTTATTTTAGCTCACTCTTTTCCTAATGTGAGAACTCACTGATACAAATTCCCTTTATAGATTGCTTTTATTGTGTGCCCTATGTTCTTTCTATCCCATATTCCACATGGTATGTTATATTGCTATTATTATATAATTTTAGAAACTGTATAATGTCTTCTTTAATTTCGTTCTGATTCATTGGTTATTCAGGAGGTTATTATTTAAGTTCCATATGTTTATAGAGGTTTTCTGGGGTTTTTTGTCCTTAATTTCTAATTTCATTGCACTATGATCTGATAATATGCATGAGATAATTTCATTTCCTTTGCTTTTACTTAAACAGTCTTCTACAAGCCAGTGCATAGTCCATTTTGGAGAATGTACAATTCAGAAGAATGTATATTCTGTTGTGGAATGAAATACTCTGTACCCACTGCCAAGTTCATTTTCACAGGTTTGATTGAATCCTGATATTCCTTTGTTGACTTTTTGTCTCCTTGGTCTTTCTATTTGTAACAGTATAGTATGAATTTTTCCCACCATGATTGTGTTAGTGCTCATTTGATCATTCACATCCCTTAATGTTTGTTTTACATAGTTGGTTTCACAAGAATTTGGTGCATATTTATTTTTGATTATTTTCTTTTCCTCTTGAAGTTTCCATGTTGTAACCTTCTTTGTCTCTTTTGCTCAGTCTTGATTTGAAGTTCATTTTGTCTACAAATAGAATAGTTACCCTGCTTTTTCTCTCTATTAGTGTTGCATGAATTATTGTTTCCTATCCTTTGAGTTTCAGCTGTGCACTTAGAGTTCATTGTGTTTATTTTATGCAGCACAATTTTGCATCTTGGTACTTGAACCATTCTGCCACTATGTTTCTTTTGATTGGTGAGTGAAGATAATTTACTTTGATGGTTATAACTGATATATATTGGTTTATCACTGACATTATTTTCCTGTGTTGGTTCCTTGCTTGCCTTGCCTGGCGGCTTCTTCCTATTGCTATTCTTTGGATTATGATCTTTACTAGTTCTTTTTAAAATATCATTTAAAACAGATTTTAGAGTTGTTTTTGAGGTCATGAATTTCTTCAGTTGTTCATTTTTATGGAAGTATCTTATTTCTAGATTTATTTCTGAAAGCCACTTTTGCAGGGTGCATCACTCTAGGTTGGAGGTTGTTTTCTGTTAGTACTTGAAAGACTTCACTCAAGTGTTCCTTGACTTAAGGGTTTGTGTTAACAAGTATGTCATGATTCTGATGGGGCTCCTTTATGGATGATTTGTTTCTGTACTCTAACAGCTTTTTGGGGAGGAGGGTTTGGTTTAAGATAGAGTCTCACTGTGTAGTACAGGGCCGCCTTGAATTCATTTATAAAGCCCAGGCTGGCCTGGAAATCATGGTGATTTTCCTGCCTCCGATTTCTGAATGCTATGATTATAGCTGTGTCCCACCTTGCCTGGTTCTCTAATAGCTGTTCATACTTGTTTCTTATGCTGAATTTTAAGAATGTGGATTACTATATGCTTGGTGTAAACTTATTTTGATCATGGATAATTGGAGTTCCTCACTTATCAGTGTTTTTCTTTGTTTGGTTGGTTGGTTTTGGTACCGGGCATTGAAGCCAGTAGGTGTTGCACTGCTGAGCTATATCCTTGGTCCTAGCCATACGTTAAATTATTTTTAAAGGTTTGGGTAGTGTTCTGCCATTGCTTCTAAAAACATTTTTTAATAGCATTATCACTGTATCCTGATTTTTTAATTGGCTCTGATCATTTATTTGTTGTTCTTTGCTTCACATGGCAGTTGTTGGTTTTTCATTGCTTCTTGCTATTCTTAA
>NW_004524711.1:85087-85805 GCF_000260255.1 Octodon degus | reverse complement strand
TGCAAAAGGCATTTCAGTCCATCTCTAAGAGTTGCCAAAGCTTAAAGTTTCAGCATTGCTGAAAAGTCCAAGCCCCAAGTCTCTTCCAAGACCAAAGGTGAACTCTTGGCTGTGAGCTCCTGTGCAAATGAAAAGTTAAACACTTGTACCATTCAAAGACTCAAGATAAATATTACCATTCCACAAGCTACATATACCAGGGTACCAAGCACTGGAACCAAAGCTAGTGCAAAATCAAGAAGGGTAAACAGTAAGTCCTGTAGTTTCAGGTGGAACAACCATCTGAAGCAATCTGTGGTAAATTGTGAGCTCCATGTGGTGCCACCTCTGTGGTTCTTCTGCTGGTTGTAGCTGCCATGGCTTTTCTCTCAGGACTGCATTGCGTCTTTCTTGCAGCTTTTCTTAGATGGTCCCTGTTCCTGGCTTTTCCAATCTTCTGGGGTTTCCACTGAAGAGGCTTCTCATTCACGGCTTTACATATTGCCCTCCCAGGGCTTACCTGGTCTCCTAAGCCTTCTGAAATCTAGGTGGAAGCCTTCTTAACCTTAGAAATCCTGCATTCTTCAAGCTCTTAAACCAATGCCATATGGATTATGCCACTGTATACTGCCAGTTGGAGCAGGAGCCAGCCTTTCTTTTCTCTTGGTTGTAGGGGTCAAATGCCTGAATCACTGAGCACTCACCCAGATTCCAAGGAATAAATTCTCCATGGACCCTG
>NW_004524711.1:80559-81469 GCF_000260255.1 Octodon degus | reverse complement strand
TTTTTGCTGCTGTAGGGATGCCCTAAGCTACTGGGTCCCAATTCAACTTCTTCTCTGGTGGGTGGGGTGCTGACTCACACTGCTCCACTATGGCCTAATGCTGCTTAAGACTTGTCTCTGTGTTTTCTCAAACCCCTAGTATTGGCCCCACTCCAACCCCAAGAAAAACCTTTGCTCTTCGGGAGGGTGAAGTTACCTGAATACTCACAGCTGTGTCTTCCAGTGAGTCTTGCTGCCAAGCTGCAGATTCCTCTGTTTAGAGGAAAGTAAAATAGGCCAGTAACCTTATAACCCTGCAAATTTACTGTGTGGCCTGAGTTAGCTCATTTTTTCAGTCCCTTAGTTTTTTGGGAAACTTCCACTATAAAGTCTTTCTTCTTTCACTGATAGGAGTCCCACTTGTAGCCCTTTGTCCTGGATGGTCACTCTATTTAGTTCTATATCTATGTCTTGTTTGATCTACACGTCTCTTATTTCAGATTACTTTTGTCAACAGGATGCGTGACCCTCCCCTCTGTCTAAGGACCAGTGTGCTTTAGTTGATTTTCTCTGAGTAGCTCCCATGTAGCTTCTCTTTTATTCACCAATGCTGAGTCCACATGGACAATTGGTCTTTTTTTTTAAGGGAAATAATCCACGTATAGAAGTACAAATACAATTTCTCACCCATTTCTGGAAAAAAATAAAAAAAATTGATCACATAGAAGTAAAGACTAATGTAGAAATAACTAGCAGTTAGTAAATGCAGTGGAGAGTGGAGGGTATATAGGATAAGGCACCAGTGTTATAGAAAGAATGAGTACAAATTTTAATGTTACATAGTTCAGTAGAATAACTATTGTCTCAGTAATTTATTGCAAATTTCAAAACAACTGCAGGGAAACAGTCTGAAAGTTCCAAGAAGTAGAAG
>NW_004524711.1:77332-78820 GCF_000260255.1 Octodon degus | reverse complement strand
TGCATAGCAAGATGCTGTAACAAATAAATAAATAAATGATAAAAAAGACAAACAAAACAAATGACAGTTGAAGTGAAATCATTTAATAAATTAATCATTATTTTAAATAACCCATACTTTGGTGTTAGAATGAGTTTGTTTTCTATCATTGTATTTTATTTTAATTAATGAATTCATTGAAATTTTAATGAAGGCATTTATTTTTTGTTTGAAAATTGTATTTGCTACAGATTTATTCACATTTGGTGGTTTGTTAGTTGCAAAATTTGTTAGAAATAGAGTAAGTCATCTTTCAAGTCCATGCATTTTGTTCACAGATCAATAAAGATTTGGGGGCTTTGCATATTGTATGAAGTGTTTCACAAGTATTTTGGTTTCATACGTAATGTTAATAATAATGTATATTTTTGTGATTATTCTAGACAGCTTTTCATTTTCAGGTGATTCTCCAAAGAGGAATTGGTCTCTATCTCTTTTGAAGAGGACTCTCATCTGATTGCAGTCTTGCAAGAAAGAGACTGCTTTAAATTGAGTCCATTGAGATCCAGTGATAAGATCTCCTTACGTGCATTGCAGCTTGTTCTACAGAATGTAATATTAAAGGTTAGATTTCCTTCTGCTTGAGTGGAATTTCTTAACCAGGAAAACATGAGCAAAGACAGCCTGTGGAGATTTGACATGACAACCGTTCTCTTCTTATTGAAGTACGGCATGGACGGCACATGTCCATTTATAGCTTATTTGAAAATCTTTAACATTCTCTGAAGCTTTTAAAAGTATATTTCCCAGAGGAAATTTTTTTTTAAGCTACAGAATCTTCTCACAATTTTTATAGCTGCCAATATAAGTGCATAACGCCAGGGTAGTGTAGATGTATGACAGTTTTTGTTCCAGGCCATTTTATGAAAGCAAGTTTCTGTCAAATGAATTTTCAGGTTTCACTGTGCAGGTAAAAGTTGTTTATGTTACTATAATTTATTTACTACAGTAGTATTATGTCTCGCAAACTGTATGTAGGTTAACTAAAAACATTTATAAAAGTGCTAACACTAATCCAAGCTGTTACAAAAATAAAATCAGTAAACTTGTTCAAAGCAAGATCGCTTCAAACCTTCAACTTATAAATGTCAGTAAAAGTACAAAAGAAAAGATGTTGCACTTTTTGAAATGACCAGCAAATATTACTAGCGTGGGAAGCGTCAGGCAGTCAAAAAGAGTCTTTATGAGATGGTAAATCATGGCACTATAGACAGCCTGCACTTTTTAATATTTAGAGAAATTTTTATAATGCATATGTGACTGTAATTCTGCTTCATTTTAACTTGGGCTGTGGATTTATTTTATAATTAAACATTAATAGGATCTAGAATTTCAGGCATGTAAAAGTCTTTCAGGGGCTGGCCAAATAGCTCAGTAGATTAAAGCACCTTCAAGAAGTCAGAGGGGCCAGGGGTTCGATCCCTGGGCCTGCTGTACCAGGCCCTCTCC
>NW_004524711.1:75381-76007 GCF_000260255.1 Octodon degus | reverse complement strand
TATGTTGTAATTATATTTGTTGTTAGATATTATTAATCACAGAAGACATTTAATGTAAAAAATTTTCATGTATATGTATAAAAAAGATCTCTAAAAGAATTCAAATACACTCAGCCAACTATTTAAAATGTATAATCACTAAAATTATTGCTGAGATTTAAAAATTTATTAATCACAGCCTTGTTAATTCCTTTTTCTTTTTTAACATTTTTTATATTTGGTACAAGGTCTTATGATGCAGCTCTGACTCACAGTGATCCTCCTGTTTCAGCCTGCCCAGTGCTGGGATTACACCCAGTCTCTGTGGCTGGCTCAGCTCCCTGAAGGGTGGGGCTGGTGAGCCATATGTTCCCGGGGATTGAACTCTGGTCCCTGCACTTGCCTAAGGAGGTGCACAGCCTACTGAGCTATCTCACTGGCCCTGCTGCTTCCTTTCAAAGAAGAAATTCAAGAGTCAATGAACTACCTTGACCCTCCAAATGGTGACTCCGCTATAAGAACAAAGCTGTGATTATGCAAGAGAATATGCATGGAAATTGAAGTATCCTTAAACCTTTTGTTCTTAATGATTTTTTACTCTCTAGCAAGATAAAATCCTCATATTTAGAATATAGAACTTCTACTTA
>NW_004524711.1:66898-73847 GCF_000260255.1 Octodon degus | reverse complement strand
ATACATCTAGTGCTACATGGAATTTGCCAGGAAGTGGGAGTTTGAAAAGGAATTGTTGAGTTCATAAAAGCTTCAGTGATTATAAAATGAATTTATTTTGTGTTAAATGATCAAATTGAGTTTATTTACACCAAAAAGAACACCTATTTACAAACTAGGTCATTGAAGTCAGTTAAAATAAAAACAGCATTTTGGGAAGGGTTGTGGTAACAGGGATCAAACTCAGGACCTTGTGCTTGCCAGGTAAGCACTTATTCCACTGAGCGATCTGTCCAGCCCACAAACAGAATGTTTTGAAAATATGAATGCATGACTAGAAATTTGTGGTATGCAGTTGACTTTCTGAGTTTGATCACATTACCTAAACTTGACAATAAAAAAGAATTTACTAAATTAATTCAAAGTTGCTAAGTATAATCATGGAGTTATACCTAGACACAAACATTGTACATGACATTTTTTAATGCAAGACAAATTGAATATTATTTAAAACATTTAATTTTAAATTTCTGTTTTGATAAAGTTAATTGGAACATCATTATTCTATCATTTCTATAATTTTATTTTTTTCCTTTTTTTTATGTACCGTTGATTGAACTTGTGTTTGCCAGGGAAGCACTTATTCTACTGAGCCATCTCCCTGGCCCCATTTTATTTCATTTGAATAGATGAAAAAATCAGATGTGATACAGGAGAATTAACAAGAATTAAAATATTTTAAGAAATATTTGGATGGTTTCCAGAAATAGGAAATAAGAATGCTAATGAGAAGACAAAATGTACTAGAGATACAGTGGTTCATCATATTACAAATTTGTTGAGACTGGATCATATGTTAGAACGAAAGGTCAGTTTTGACTACAAATTTTTTAATTTACATATTAATAATGCAAGTGAGTTAAAATTAGGCTGAATGGCAGACTTGTCTTTCATATTTAAGCTTTATGATGCTAAAGTGCGGTCATTTTTTGCTCTTGAATTTCATCAAAATGGTTGCAATATGGACTGCATGACATGTAGTATAATTATGTGATACACACAGTTTTCCGGACAGTCTCTGATGCATGCTCAACGTTGCTTCATATGCATGTATTAATTAGCTGTCCATTGGCAACTGTGAGGACCACTGTTCATTGTACAGCGCAATGAAATAATTATGCAATTTTGCCATTTTACATATGGGATATTTTTTCTCAGTGCATAAGGCAAATGCTACCTCTGTACTGAAAAGGAGACCTTTAAATAGTCTTTAAATCAGGAAAAAAAATGGTTGCTCCAAAATATTTTTAGTCATCAGGCTGTTAAGTAAATATGTGTACTAACACATTATCATTTAACTCATTTTAAACTTTAAAATTATGTCAAACTTTATAGGACAGCACTCTATACATACAAGCTTCTCAATGAGTATTTAAATCATACGACAATACACTACATACAAATTCTGTCAAAATGCAAACTTTTTCCAGTCAATTCAATAAATGTGATTAGCTTCTATGGATACCATGCATTGTATGGTAGTCTAATGCTTGCCCCTCTATCTACTTTCCACATGTATTCAAAGTTTGAAATTGTAGCCTAATAACTGTGTAAAAGTTGACATCAGATAGTCTGTGGATATTATCATCTTGTAAAGTCTTGACCCAATGTGAATACTAAAGGACACAGATAAGAGAAAGAAAGACAGTTTGGTTGATATTAAATGAGAGGGACAATGAGTCATGTGTATTCAGTTATCGCAAAGGGTTACAAATTCAAGCGATGGAAGAAAAATCCACTCCCATTTCAACTAGTAGAAACATCCTAGCTTAGTAGAAGACAGCACTGTACCTATCCATAGCAACATGAGAAAACATTATTTATGTATCCCCCAGGAAGAAGAGAAGGGTAGTGCTTGTGTAGTGTATGTGCTTCCAAAGTGAGCATATCACTTTGTTTATAAAATGTTACTTGTAATTAATTATCTCTCTGTGATAGGGAGAAATTGCTTTTCATTTTCTCATTTATGATTTCCTATATTTTCTAAAGGTTACACAAAGTGTGCAACATTTTACAATCCATTCAATTGCTTTGTAAAAGTAGACAGGAAATACAGAACATGTATGAGTAAGTCACAAAAACAGAGAGTGGACAAAGGGGTGGTACTCCCAAGAGAGGAGCTTGGCCAGCACAGTGAAGAACATGTAACTTACGTTTAGTGTGAGCTTGCTTAAAGTTATACTCTTACCACTGTTTCAAAGCACATTTAAAAAATAAGCAGGAGGCTCGGGAGATAGATCAGTAGAATAAACGCCTGTCTGGCAAGCACAGGGTCCTGAGTTCAATTCCCAGTACTGCAACAACAACAACAACAACAATAACAATAATAATAACAACAACAACAAAGTATGAAGGAAAGAAAATGGATTTGGACAAATTTTTCAACAGCAAAATAAAGAACTCTAATTCTTTATTTAAGAAATCCCTTAATTTTCCCCAGTAAATTCATGATTTTCCTTTCTTTACCAAGTTAAATTTGGATTTCATATTAAACTTAGTATATGCTTTCGAGCTCTAAAAGAGTCTACCTCTCCAGTCATCTCTATGTCCAAAGTGAAGATTTCCATGCCTAGATTTTTCCTACCTGGGTATTCTTCTTTCTTATTTACACGTTAACCAATGCTTAATGAATCCCATATTTTCATTATACAAAAATCAATTTTCCTGGGTTTGCAACACAAGTGCCACGTGCATGACATTTGCTAGGCTGTCACCTCCCCACTCTCTGGATCCCAAGCACTAGAAATGAGACCTCATAGGACCAAACATCCATGGCCTTTGTATATAACGACACCTAGAAAAGTTTCTGAAGCATTTTTACAGTCGAAAATGTTCATAAACTTCACTAGCTACCTGAATGATCTTTTGGTGACTCATTAAAAGGCTGATAATGACTGATGCCCCAGAAGCAGAGAGAAAATGTTTCATGGATCATATACTATCACTATGCACACATTTAAATTTTGTCACTTTTTCATTACTAAGTTGTTTTAAAACAAGGTTTGCCATTTATTGCTGATTATAATGTGCAAAACAGCAATTAAGTAGCATGAACATATCCGATGAATTGTTTATAAATTATATTTAGTTGGACTTCTACATTCTATTTTTCAGCACAGAGCTTTTAGTTTGTTTCCAATTTATACAATTGTATATTCATGTATCATTTTTCTGTAAATTTCATGATCATTGCTTGTGGCATTTGATTGTAACTCTCGCTAAATATTTTCATGAAGAAACAGAAGCAGAAAAAAAAGTCATAAGACTGTCCTGCTACAATGCTGTATATGGGTAGATTTCTAAATTTCTGTGTAAAAATATGTAATTCTTTATTCCTACTTTTATATACTTTTACTTATTTTTTACTTTTTTTCTTCATATTCTGTAGGGACTTAAAATTTAACATACAAATACTTGATGGAAAATACCTGTTCCATGATATGTCTAAGATGTTTGATATTCAGACAGATTGTGAGGTTCAGCTCAACTGCCTAGGTTGTAGGGTATTAATAATAAGCTTCTTTACTGCAGAGTTAACAACTTAAGTCTTCAGACCAAAATTAGACAAAAAGAAGGGCTGCAAGGACAGCCAACATTTTGGTCCAAGCTTTTCAAAGGTCAGTAAGGACTGAGGACATAAGAGAACCTGTACTATAACACCCTGTAACTCAGTGATGTCCCAAATTTTCTGATCAAGGAGATTATGGTGCCACAAAGGAAAGTGATTTACCATGTAGAGTGTGCCTAAGAAGAGTCACATGGAGAGAAAACATTCTCTCAGGCTTTCACAGACAGCAAATTGGTCAAACAATAGCCATGACTCATGCACATGGCTGACACTGACAAAGGATCTACAAACTGCCGTATAAGGTTTTAGGATAAATCCTGAGGCAATTTGACTAAACCTGACAGATACAAAAGGTACATTTCTTGTTATATGGGTCTTGCTTTATCTTAGTCTTAAGCATCCAGCAGAAAAGTATGAAAATGAAGCACGAAAAGTAAAGCCATATAAATAAGCTGAGTTGTAAAAGGTTCAAGTCAACAACTTCAGACATTGCCAGTCCTACGGATAACCCACTACTATTATGGACTACTGGAGTATATTGGAATATTTTGCTGAATTCACACACCTACAACATTTAAATGACAAGGGAATACCTTTCTCTGATAAACTAGACAAAAAAGGGGACACAAACGAAGAACCATTTTGTATCTGTATATCCAAAAATAGGATAGATATACAGCTACTTTCTCTTAATTCAATGAATAGAAAGATTTGTACTAATAGTGTTTGTGAATAGGATATCATGTCTGCATCTTGTACTATGAATAGCTACTAAGAAAATAATGTGCAATGTATTTATAATTGAAACTGTCCTACTAATTGATTTTGAAACTGTCTTGTAGCTATTTGTTTTTGAATAAAATTATTTTTTAAAAAAAATGGAAGCAGGAGGAGAAAGGGAAGGTGAATAGGAAAGAAGAGAAGGGTAGAGAGAGGAATTCTAGCTGTGTGAAAATGTTTATTCCCAGGAATATTTACATTTTTCCATGATTTATCCACATCCAGTGCCACTGCATGACATCATATTTAACAAGTGGGAAAGGGGCCAGCTAGGGGGTAGCTTCATGCCACTTAATAGCTATTTGGAGAACAGTAGATAATTATGACATCAGTAGGAAGAAAATTCCAGAGTTCTGTCAGTAAGTGGGAGTCCTAGGGTTATCATAACACAGTACCACAAATGGAGCATTTTAATAACATAAGATACACTTCTTATTTTATAGTTATAAAGACTAGAAGTCCAGAGTCAAGTTTTCAGGGGACACCTTTCTCTGAGGAAGCCACTGTGGATTATGTTCCCAGCCATTGATCATGGGTACACCTACGCTTTCAACTGTGTTACTCCAGTCTCTGCCACCCTCCTTGCATAGTAGTATTGTGCCAGGGGATGTATGGATCTACTCTTTCTGAAGAATACTAGTCATATTGGAACCAGGCATAACATTCTAATATTAAAGTCTTCATTGTCTTCATCTACAAATTATTTCGAAGTAATATCACATTGGCAGCTAAGGGAGGCTTCAGCATGTCTTTGGAGGAATGCTTCAATCCAAAACACTTACAAAACAATTTGTATTAGTCAAAGTATGATAGATAAATCAGCGATGGAGTTAACAGAGGGTGAAAGCAGAGAAAGGTCTGACTTAAATTTATGTGATAGAATTTTCAGGAATTAATAACGTCTTAGATAAGGGAATGAAACCAGTTTTCTATGCAATTTTTGAGGTGGTGATATAATTACAGTAATGCTGTCAATCAAGAATGCAGAGAATGATGTGAAATTTAAGAAGTAGCAAGTAAAGTTCTATTCACAGGTTGCATTAGCACGATAGTCTGTTCAGAGTTAAAACATTGTGATACAGTAAGAATAAAAAAAAATTTAGACGGGAGATTCAATATCATTCTTCAATCTTTTGGTGCTGTCTTAGAGTCTCTTGGTCTTCTCTGTTTTCTGGGTGGGTTAAGACTTTACAATTCAAACGTTCATCTCTCAATCACTCCACTCAAGGCTGTCCTGTTCCAGCAGGGCTGGCCAGCTGGAAGAAAAGAGTTTATGGCTTTCTTTCCAGAGTAGAATGAAACTCTGCACTACAAAGTATATTATTTACCATCAATCAGAGGTAGAGAGGTACAGAATGACACCTGCAAGAGTACAGAGAAGTTAAAATACTCACAGGCAAAATTTGAGCGCTGTACAAAAGAAAAACAAAAACAAAAGAATCAGGGAAAAAATATCTCCCTTTCCTTTCAGCTTTCATTATTGTCCCAGGTTACTATTTTTTTTTTTCCTATAATCTGTTGATGGAAGTTCCCATGTGCTGAATGGAAACTCATCTGAATGAAAGACTGGCTGCACTTCCTCATGGTTGTCAACCTGGGGCCAATGTAGTAATGTATAACTTTGTTACTTGGTGGAGTAGAGACAGCAGTGTTTCCCAAGATTTTATTGTCCCATTCAAAGAACCGCATAGGACAACTGGGGAATGTGAAAGATCACCGTTTGAGGGCAGAAATTAGAAGAAAAGAAAAAGAAGTGCAAAAAAGTGCTCAAGAAGAAAAGGGTGTTTGGAAGAAAAAAGAGAAGATCCATCCTGGAATTAGAGCAGACCACTGACCAAGTGAGAGGCAATGGCCCAGTCACTCCCTCCATCCTCTTATGTCTTCTTTCACCATTGACCTGCTTGGTCTTGCGGTAGCAGCTTGGTGTTGGGTGCTCAGCTTGGCTTCAGCTCTTGTCAGAAGGTTGGTTCCAAATACAAAGTGGGGCTTGAACTCCTGTCCTGCTCTGGACCTGCTGCTGTGTGCTGAAGGTTAAGGAGACTCTTCAATTGGCAGGTCTCACCCAACCTCCCCAGCCAAGCTGCCAAGCCCTGATCTCCTATTTCAACTTGGGTTTTCCTTTCTTCCTGTCTCATTTCCTTTAGCCTTCATTATGGTTCTTATGTGCGAATGTGTTTGCTGAATAAACCGACAATTGCTTAGCCTATTTCTTCAGGAATAGTTTTGTATGTACTGATATATAATAAATTAAATCTATTTTGAACATTGTGCAAAGCAACATGTTTCACAATTTATTCTAAATAACTGGAGTTTGGAAATAACTCTAAACTTTAAGACAAGATAATCCATATCTGTTTCATGATATATCTTGAAAGTCATGTAGAAGAACAAAATGTTAATATAATTATGGTTTACTTTATGAAACTATTTAAATAATCCCTATATGTAAACGTCCAATGATGAATAAGAGTGGAACTTATACTCCAATAAAAGAGGCAGACAAGAAACTTGTAAACAAAAATAATTCAGATAATTTCAGACAGCAATACACATGGTAAATAT
>NW_004524711.1:62259-66763 GCF_000260255.1 Octodon degus | reverse complement strand
TATATATATTTGGTTGTTGCAGGGTTTCACTACAAAGCTCAGACTTGTGATCCTCCTACCTTCAGCCTCTTGAGCTCTGAGATTACAGGCCTGCTCTATTATGTCCAGACTCACTTGCCAGCTCAGCCTGCCCTGGAGGTGGGGCTGGTGCAGCATGTAGTGTCACGGATTGAACTGTGGTCCCTACACTTGCCTCAGCTTTCCTAAGTAGGAAGTACACTGAGCTGTCTGTCTAGCCCCAAGAATCCTTTAATAATTGCTGGAGTAATAAGATTGTGTAGTCAGGGAAGTGACAGTTGAACAAGAGTAAGACTAGAACTTTCCAGTCAGCACAACACTGTAGGCAGAGAAATCATCAAGGGAAGGAGAAATACTTGTAGCACATATTGAAAGAAATGGGGATATGATACAATAAATGAATCACGAAAGAATATGAGCTGAAGTAACAATCAGAGACAGTGGTCAAGATATGCAGAAAATATTAGAGGAGGAGTCAATAAAAATACAACGAAAGGAAGTCTTTAGAAAATTTAGAGAAGTGACAGTTTTATTTTTAAAAAATATGTCATTTTGATCTGTGTGTGAAAATTGAAGCTGGGAAGAATCCACTTAAACAGACCAGTTAAAAGACAGTTGCCATAGCCTAAACAAAGAAAAGAAAGTGATAACAATAATAGCTCTGGCTTGTTGGATGGCGGTAGGGCAGAGCCCTTGAGGAAGGCGCAGGTACGAGATCTGTATTCTAGTAAGGCAGAAAATTATTTCTTAATGATTAGATGCTCAGACAAGGAAAATGATAGCCTAGACGTTTGGATGCACAGAAAGCTCCAAATACGAATATACAGGAGACTAGAAAAAAAATCGGTAAAGCTGCTTTCAGTTCTAATAATTTTCTATTGCTATGCGAAAACTTCCCAGTAACTCTGCAACTTAAAACATCTCATATTTATGATTCCATGAATTCTTTGAGTCAGGACTCTTAGGCACAATTTGTCTAAGTCCTTTGCAAGACTATAGTCAAGATTCTGGCTCAACTGCACTTAGAAGCTTGTGTAAGAATCTACTTGTGCTATAACCCATGCTTACTTCACTGGTTGGCAGTGTCTGATTCCTTGTGGCAGTAAGCCTAAGGCTCTATGGTTCTCACCTGCAGCGGGAGGTCAAGCAACGCTCTAGGATCCTTGAGGAGCTACAACTCCTCGAGTCATCTCTGCTTTCTCATTATGGGAGTTTCCCAACAGATTTCAAACTTCAGCAAGCCAGCAAGTCTAGAATCCAGAGAAACTCTGCTAAGAGGAGTGAAGCAGCACCCCCAGTCATCTCTGTCATAATTCTGGGTAGAAACAAACCCCTGCTGCTACTCATACTTAGAGACTTGAACTCCAAGAGGTATTAATTAAAATGGCCACTTTAGAGTATTTACCTCATTGCCTATTAAAATCTGAAAATTGCACTAATTAGGTACATGAATTTTAAAAATGATACAAAGTCAATACTGGGTGTGTAAACATCATTTAAATTTTGTATTTTGTCTAAAAGTAGTTAAAGAAAAACAACTATTGCTATAAATTTTATCACCTAGTTACCACTAACACTTGGTCTTAGGTAAACTTAGTCCTTCTTCAGCCTTAAAAAATTGCCTCTCAGACCATGCCCATGCAAGTACAAAATATTGCTATTCAGTATCACAAATATTTTCATCCTGAAAATCCACTTTAAATGGCATGCATAAGCACCAGAATGTGAAAATTAGCTAATAATTCTTCAGAATACTGCACAGGTATAGTAAGGTGCTGAATTTCAATCAGTTATTATTGTCATTTCATTTCTCCAAGTGTTACATTTACATATTGCTTTTACTTTGTTCATTCCATGATGATAACCAGTAGGAATGAAAACCAGCCCTGTTTCCATAGAAGTGCTTGAAGACCACCAGAAGAGACATGGGGAGAGAGGATTGCCCCATCTAAGACATAGATATTTTTAGGAAAATACTTCAGCAGACCTACAACAGCCACAGAAGGGAGTAGGACAGAAAGGTGTCCACTTTGTCATGCTAGCTACAGTAGTATCATCTTTCACATCTAGAAACTTGGGATTGATACAAATTAGAAAACAAATCTTAAAAAATTAGGTACATGAATTATTTTGAAGTGACATCAACTGTCGAACATTTTGATAATAAGAAGAACTTTAATATTGGGGGAAAACAATAGTTATGTCAGTAGTGTGCAAACATTATACAGGAAACAAAAACTGGCAATTTTTCCAGGATTCTGAGAATTCAGTTAAGTGATTGATTGCAAATAATGCATCAGTTAATGTGAGACTAAACCTGTCTGCTAGTGGCATAAAGAAAAAAGAATCAACATAATAGTATTTTGTTGAATAAACAATACTACTTGTGGCAAAGTGCAATATATAAGTGATCAATTAAAACATGAGGGCTGGCCAAATAGCTCAGGGGACTAAAGTGACTGCTTAGGCAGATGCAGGGAACGGGTTTGATACCCAGCATGTCTTGCTGGCCCTGCTCCTGGGGCATGCTAAGATGTTGATTGATTGAGACTGGGCATAGTGGCGCAAGCCTGTAATACCAGCACTTGGGAGGCTAAAAACAGGAAGATCACTATGAGTCTGATCTGTGTAGTGAGACCCTGTAGACTCCATAGGAAATACATAAAAATAAACAAACTAAAAAATAAATAAAACATGAGTCTGAGGACTTTATTCTATTTCAATGTATTTATGTGTAATACATACTATAAATTACTTACATTTGATATATCATAATTTATTATAATATTTTGTCTACTCAACAAAACATATAAAAGGATTTATCAGGAGTGTCTCTGGTATAAAATAGAACTATGTTTGTTTCTTCTGAAAACAGCATAAAATATTTTAGGATAAAATTTGCTGAAGCTGGCATTGTCTTAGACTGAATTTACATACGTTTTATATCTTTTTCTTTTGGTAAAATGAATTTGCTATGGAAATTTACTATGGAATTCTTTTTAGTCAGAGTTCTTAAACGTATCCTTGAAAAGAAACTTTGCAAAACAAGAAAATCAATTTATCAAGGCCGGCCAAATAGCTCAGTGGACTAAAGCACCTGCTTAGACTGGTGCAGGGACCAGAGTTCCGCCCCTGGAATGCTGTGCTGGCCCTGCCCATGGGACATGCTGAAATGGCAAATGAGACTGGGCAGTGCTTGGGAGGCTGAAAACAGGACCATCACTGCGTGTCTGATCTGTGCAGTGAGACCCTCTAAACACTGCACTAAATGCATTAAAAAAAGAAAATCAATTCATCCTTGAGGTAGCTTTTCCAAAATCTTGATGGAAACAAGAAAAAATAATACCATTTTCTGAAGTAGCTGAGGGGTGTATTATGATTATCTTTATCCTGTAAGAACAAAATCAAATAAACTATCAATCACTACTGATAATATTACTTTATGGATATTTTATTCAGAGTTTCTATGGTCAGTTTGCACTTTGAATAATGACTATTCTTGGTACTTGGCTATAGCGCCGTCTGTGTGGCATGGAATGGGATGAGGTTGGGTAGTATCTTAAGTAAAACAAATCAGCTTACATATTTCATGGTTTCTATTTCAGACAATTAGAAAGAAAGAGGAAATTATAAAGAGAAAAATCATAAAGAAGAAATAAGTTGTAAAAAGAAACATAAAAAGATAGATCATCGGAAATAAAGATACAAGTCTTTCTCAGATGATAAAGAGCTAAAGAGAGGGAGTGGGAAAAAGGAATGGAAAAGAAATGAGAAAGAAATAAAGGTGTGTTCTGCATACACAAAAATGCTACACAAGGAACGTGTACTTTACTACAAGTGAGTATTCACACAAATAGAAAAATAATGTTTACATATTCCTAACCTCTTCCCAAAAATAGTAGAGAAAATGTTTCCTAAATATTTTTATAAGTTTATGTCATCATGATGCCAGAATCAAAGACTTACCAAGAAAGCAAAATAATGCACATGAATTTATATTTAATTACACATGCTGACATCCTCAAAAAAACACTAGCAAACTAAATCCAGAAACATCTAAAGGAATTACTCCAGGCTTGATTCATCTGAGTAATGCAATGTTGTTTTGACATACAGTCAATCAATTTAATGTAAACTATTGACGAATTTAAAGACAAATATCATACAGATGAAAAAAATATGAAGCAAAATTCAACTTTCATCCTATATACA
The DNA here is from genome assembly GCF_000260255.1 of Octodon degus. Lineage (NCBI taxonomy): Eukaryota > Metazoa > Chordata > Mammalia > Rodentia > Octodontidae > Octodon > Octodon degus. Next base: position 62,533 of record NW_004524711.1, on the reverse strand, counting down.
GACAAGGAACTAGAAAAAGAGCATTTTCTAAATCTGATCAACAACATCTATAAAAATCCTACAGTTAATACTATACAATCATTAATGGTGGAAGATTAAAAATTTTTCTGATACATTCAGGAATATGACCAAAATGTGCGCATTTGACAGAGCATTTCAGCTCCATCTGAGACATTCTAGCCTGTGCAGTTAGCGAAGTGAATACCCTAGGTCCTGAGGAGCACACCTAGGACAGAACAGAAGAGACATAAATTCTCCCTATTTATCATGTTCA
>NW_004524711.1:54546-61849 GCF_000260255.1 Octodon degus | reverse complement strand
TGGTCCTGATCTGGCTGGCAGGTTGCTTGTCCATGGTATCTATGCGGGTCATGGCTGGGGCTGTGTCCTGTTGCACATCCTCAGCCATACAGGCTCAGTTTCACAGGAACAGAAGAAACTTTCCCAACGAGCAAGCACACTAGACACAGGCCTTCATCCTTCAATGTCCCTCTTATGCCCTCTACTGAAAAATCAACTTGGAGCTGACTGAAAATGAGAAATTCTTGCAGTGGAATCCATTGTCACAGGGAAGCTGTACAGGGGTGAACCTGGAGCCGGGAGGGGATCAAGAGCTGGTAAGCTCCTGGCAGAGGCTTAGCAATCAAGGAAGACTTGTTTTATCATAAAAGATAAAGCTTTTGATAAATAATAAATCATAGTTTTAATATGGGGATAAGCAACTTAACTGATACAAGAGAAAGATAAAGATGCATAGAACTAGCAATTTTGGCTGTTCAAATTGAAAAAGAGTATTTTTCAACAATATATGAAATATGTAAATAAATATTACCTTATCTGATGGCATAGTTAATCAGAGATCGGAATGTGAAAAAGCACAGACTTCAAGTAATGACACTATTGAATATTACTTTAATTTCCACAAGGTAAAAATTGGCTATATATAGGGTGCGCTCTTGCTTGCTCTTTGGAAAAGTTTGGAGAACTGAATAATTTTTACAAAAGCGAGTTTTTTTTTTTCCTAAGGTTTTGAAAATACTTAGGCTTTGTATTTGGCTGGCTAATTGATTTTAAATGGAGTTGTAGGTATGTTTTAAAGAAACTTTTCACTATTATCTCATGTCAAATGTCATGGATGAGAAACCTAATAACAAGAAAAAATAACCATATATATAATGAGAGACAAAGAGTCTGTTTGCAAACAATACTTCCATATATATTCATCTGCAACTCAGCTGGAAGACTCAAAAGTGTGATGAAAGAAATTAAAGGAGAGAGGAACTCAATGAGCCTACCCAGAAAAAGTATCTCAAGGCTCCAGCTGGCTAGCTCTGGGGAACCAACGCCACATGTGAGCTGGGATGCACCCTGGAAGCACAGGCCTCATATGGAGCAGCATGAGGTATTACAGTTTGGATCTTGAACATCTCCCAAAAGTTCGTAGTTGAAAGGGTAGTCCCAAGATGATGGTGCTGCTGAGTGATGGTGGAAACTTTAGGAAGTAGGCCCTAATTTGAGGAAGTAGGTCACTTGTAGCATAACCTGAAAGAGCATGTCTTATTTCCTGCACTGTTATTTCTCTCCCTCAGCCTCCTGCCCACCAGGATGCAGCAGCTTTGTTCCACAAGTCCCTTCCACCATGACATATGGGCTCACAGAAGCCTGAAACAGTAGAGTCAGAGCACTAGTGATGGAAAGCTCTAGAACCACAAGCCAAACTAAACCTTTCCACTTTAAACTGTTTTCTTCAGGTATTGTGTCAGAGAGACAAAACTGACCAACATAGAGGAATGACACTAATATAAAACATCTCACTGCCAAGAGAGGAGTGAAAATATAAAGCCAAGAAAATGGAACAGAGCAGGCAGATGAAAAAAAATTTAGAGCAGATATGAAATAACATGCCTGATGATTGCAACTTTCTGACTAAAAGACATGAAAATGACAAACTTAAAATGATTAAAGTATACCGCAATATCAAGTTAATACCTTGACAGCAGGTTCAAAAGATCAATGTTCTGTGTAACAGTAAATTCATAATTATGGCAATATTTATAATAAAGGGGGACAATATGTGTATGGAAAGAAAATGAGGGGCTGGCCAAATAGCTCAGAGGATTAAAAGGCTTACAAGCAGGCACAGGCCCTGGAGTTTGTTCCCCTTGCCTGCCATGCTGGTCCCAACCCTGGTGTGTGCTGGGACAGCAATTGAGACTGGGCCTATTGGTGCGTGCCTGTAATCCCAGATCTTGGGAGGCTGTAAACAGGCACATACTAAGAGGCTGATCTAGTAGTGAGACCCACAACACCCTGTAGACCCTTCCCTAAAATACAAAAAAGAAAAAAAAACCCAAAAAACAAAGAAAAAAAATGAAGCAGAAACACCCTTCAGGCAGTGCAACACTATATATTTGCCCAAATAAAGATTTTAGAATAGTTCCTTTGTAATAGAAACATAGTACAAAATAACTGTGGGAGCCTCAGAGAATTAATATCTCCTAACCTGAAAAATGAATAAGATATTAATATCATCTAACCTGGAAAATAAGTGAAAGAACTTCTACTTGATTGTATGTTTTCTGAGTGCTACCTCGTAATGTGAACTCTTTCCTTACTGGAGTAGAGAGAGCAAAATCTAAAGTAAGATTTTGCATAAGGTTTTTGACAGAAGCTATGTGAATTCTGTGTTTTTTCAACTAAAAGATTAATATAGCAAATAGAAAATAAATAAAAGAGAAACCCAAGTGCAAAACCTAATATGCTTTCATTCTAAATGAGTATTATTTTTGATAGCCAATACACCAAGAATTCTTTTAAAGAGTGTTTAACAAAAAAAACACAATATATACAACAGTGACAAGGACGATGACCTGAGCCCAAATCCGGGTACACACAGGCCATCTAAAGCCAATGACTTTCTCACAGAGCGTCTGAAATATTCATAGGTCTCACACTAGAATAAATTTATTGCAGCTATAAGATATATAAAAGGTTGATAAACTGCTTTCCTGACCTTGGAGAACTCTGTTGGCATATTAAGAGACTTTGATACATCGCAGAATGCAGGCAGGCTTTATGATTTGTTGGACGCAGAACACTAAGTCTGCACTATTAGGTGCTTGGGAAACAAGGGGAATCTTTCGAGAAGCAGAAGCCGTGTGCGTGCACAAACCATTCTTCTGCTAGCATCGTCAGCAAGTGAAAAACGCAGGGGGATTTAAATGCTAAACAACTCCATTTAAACCCCACACAAGCTCAACAGTATGACATGTCTATTGTTCCCTGCAGTCTGCCCCTTTGGTTTTCTGCTGTCTTTTTGCTTTCATCTCATCGCAGAGCATCTGACCCTTGGTACCTTGTTTACAAAGCCCTGGCTCACGCGTTGGGGTTCTAATGAGTGACAGCAGCAACTTGGAAAGACTCCACGGTGAAAGTAAAACCAAGTGGACGTTCTGTAAAATGAGTGCAGAGCTCTGTTACCTCCACAAGAAAATCTTTGCAATATGAAAACTTCAATAACAAACTGAGGGACAGAAAATGAGAAGCGCTGAAGTGAAATAACCCTTGGAAACATAACTTGCTAAAATTCATTTTTAGGTATATCCCTGAGAGCTGATTTTAAAACCTATACCATCACTACAAAATTATAGGAATGATTCCTAAATTGAATTATTTCTCTATTTAACACATAGCTTCCATCCTCCATTTATCAAGCAATCAACTCAATGTCAAAAGTATATCATCGGGGCTGGTGAGATGGCTCAGTGGTCTAAAGCACCTACTTAGAACAAGCTTGGCAAAGCACAAGGACCGCGGTTCAATCCCCCAGCACCACATGCCAGCCAGTGCCCCCTCCTGGTGGGTTGAGCTGGCCACACACACACACACACACACACACACAAATAAATAAAAATTAAATAAAAAAATCAAATGTAAAAAAAGTATATCATCGATCAAAATATATTCCCATTTACAAATGATATATACAGAATTTATTTTTGCATTATTTATTATATTTTTTCCAAATTATAACCTATTGTATCTTAATGAGAGTGGAAAAATTCTATCTAAACATAAAGTTTTTCTTTAATTCTGTGGGATAATTAAGGTCCTTCTAAACATATGTAGGTAAAAGAAAGGTAATGTCTTTCTACTGCCCTCAATGGTACCAGAACATTCATATACATTTCTTGACCAGCAATTAATACAGTAACGATGAATTTAATTCCCTGCCTTACTTCTTGCTTTCATCGCAGCTCATGATGTCCTTTCACTTTGCTTTCCTGTAGCTGGACCAAAATACCTAGCAGGCACTAAGGCAGAAACAGGGTGGCAGAGGGGCAGGGTGCAAGACAATTTTTCAACCCATGATAGCCAGAAAGCTGAGAGAAAAGGGAAGAATACGTACCGGAACTGGCCCGTCCAGATCCCATCCCCTGTGACACACTTCTATACATGCTCCACCTCCTAACAGCACCTTCAGCTCGGAACTCATCAAAATCCACTGATAAGTACAGTGTTCCCTTGATTTAATCAATTCTCAAACAGGTGTAAGGGGGTAGATCTGAATCATAGAACCCCTTAGCAATGCAGGATCTGCCAAGTAATTCACTTCATGTACCTACCATTTACCAAGAGGCCATAGCTATCTGACTTTTTGAGAACAGACCTGCCAGGCTATTATTTTCTCTCCAGTCACAGTCCTGGAAAGTGCAAGCTCGGTGTGCAAGTAGAAGGGCATCTGGGCCTTCTCTGGTGTTAATTCTCCACTGTGAGATATTTATGCTGCCAGACCCATAATGTATTTATTCATTATTATATCAAATACATTACCCCAATTCTCCAGTGATTAAGCTAGCAAATACGGCCCAAAAAGGACTAAATGTGATCTTAAAATTTCCTGACAGATTTAATCATTTAGAGTTTACCGTAAAACATACCTTTTGTTTGTTTAGTTTATGAAGAGTCCTTTAGGTCTTAGAACTATTAATTAAAAAAGCAATTTGAAAAAGAAAGTTTAAAAAATTAATAGTGGTAGTACATTTAGAATCAATATTCACAAAGCTAAGTTGGCTATTCTGAACAGAATGGTAGTACATTAAACATCAACGACTTGTCATTTTTGTTACCAACCACAATAATGCATGGTAGGATTTTATATAGCCAAGATTCCATCTGGTATTGCTCTTGGCAAAATCACTTCAATGCATTTGCTATTCTCCCTAGTTTTCATAACTTCACATAACTGTGATACTCTATTTTTGACTAATTTTGAAATATTCTCCTTCATTTTCTGAAATAGGCTACCGGGAAGCTACTTCATAGGCTCCGGTCTTATCGCATGTGCAATGCCGCCCACAGTAAATGATGTATCAGTATCATTATTTCCTTAACTGCATTGCAGTATACTACCGCAGTGAAATATACAAGATCTAGAAATCAGAGGACATGAGCTCAGTTCTGTACATTGTATAAGGAAGAAGTAAAATAGAAGGTTGCAAAAGTACCTTAGAAACCACCTAAATATTTTTGGTATGTTAAAAACTATAATTTAGGAGGATTAATCCAGAATATTGAACAGTTATTCCAAGGAAATAGTTGGAATCAAAATGCACCATGAGGGGCCGGGGAGATGGTTCAGTAGAATAAGTGCTTGCCTGGCAAGAGCAAGGGCCTGAGTTCAATCCCAGGTTCCGGAAAAAAAAATCACCCTGAGCTATTTCATACATAAAATAACTTCTTCCATTTGTTTGTTAAAAAATTCACATCATGAGAAATGTATCCCCAAATGTTTCAAGAAGATCATATTCACTGTGAAATTTTAAAAATTGTGCACTAACACAAAATGATCAAGAGAATAAATTCTTCTATACTTCACCATGCTTTTTGATAACTAAAATATAGAGAAGGCCAATGCTTAAATTAAAAAAAAAAACTGTATCACAGTAAAAGAAATATTGCCCTTAATTACTCTCAGAATACTTCCTCTAACTCCCAACAATTTTATCTCATCATCATTGCCACTTACTGAAGTAATTTTGCAAGTAAATATTGCTGAGAGTCTTAGAGATATTGTCACAGCTGCCTCCATTGTCGTCTTGAACTGGTTCCATATTTGAAAGACTGGAGATTTCTGATTATCAACTTCACCAATAGATAAACACATGCAGAATACTGTTATAGGATAGTGATTTACAGTTATAGGGTAGTTATTTCTTAATCAATGAAGTGTAAATAAGCATAAAAGTATTTCAAAGATCTTGCAAAATTTCAACAGAGGTGCCAGTGAACACACTTCTCCTTTCTTAAGAGTAGACTTCCTTAATCTGTAATCATGATAAAATAGATTAAAGTGTTTTATTCCTTGTCTGTTCTATTTTGAATTGTGCCAAACTACAGGAATTCCTTCAGTAATAAGTCTCCTCCTTGTGGATATAAGTTTGATGCCAACTAACTTGAGTTACACATGAGTTATAAGTCAGATTTGTTTCAAGCCTTTTTATTTTGTGTCCTTAAAGACTGATTCTGTGGTCTCACTTTGGAAGTTATTTGTTCTAGAGGACAGCATCTGGATTATATGTCATCAGGACAGGCAGTCAGTGTGGGGGTGTGCAGAAGCCCTCTGGTCTGGCTGTGGGGTTACAGTTCATGGACTGGGTCTCTGCAGAAGATGTATGAGTGCTTCCACCATTGTTCAGTGCTCAGTCCAGGAGATTAACAGGAGAAGTCAATGAGGCGCAACTGTGTAAAATAGGGGTCAAATATGTACAGCTGTGGCTCCCCATACATCAGATAGTACTGTTTGATTTTCCTCTAGGCAGCATTCATTATCAAATGGGCTTCAGAAGCTTTTTATTAAAAACAAATTGATGCTAATTAATTCAGATTGCTATGGCCACTAGTCAGCTGTCTCATTGGAGGAAACTGGATCCAATCAAGTCTGTTCCCTCTAATCTCTGATGGTTGCTATCTCCAAAACCAATTTTAGAATGGGATCTTTGTGTTTTGCGTTAAAGTCAGCTTTTGAACTGCAGTCTTCTCTTAATTATTAACTGCTTAACTTCTGCTTAACTTTATTTTATTTATGTACTGAAATTTCCAGCCTTTATATTTTCCTATCTATCATAAATTGCTGGATGCAAAAGAATTGTTTTTATTTCCATTCAAATAGTTAGAAATTGGAAGTTTACATTTTTAAGGGAATATATTTTTCTCTACATTGTAAAAGAAATAATCTATTGAGAATAAAATTTTTGACGACTCACTTTTCTTAGCATTTTAATTATGCACATTCTATAGTTCTCCTATACATTGTTCTATTTAATGTCTTATCTCTTTCCAACATGCACACACTAACATAAATGAAAGAAAAATCTTTCAAAGACTCTTTAGGTTTTCCTTCTGCCTATAATTAGCCCAAATAAGAACCAGTGCAATGGCCTTTTCTATTTGTGTTTGCTGTTTGTCTCACCAAGTCACCAACAAATTAGGTTTAGACAAATATAAATCATATTTGCTTCTTGTTCTTCACCTTTCTTTAGACTGATGAACAGTTAAAACCCAGAATCTGGAAAGAGGAGAGTTGAGGGGAAGGGGGAGGAAAGGGAAAGGGAGGCAGGGGGGG